>NC_061770.1:32374083-32488598 GCF_022458985.1 Mugil cephalus
TGCTTCACTAATAAAGTCTGAATGTTTGAGAGATAGAACATGAAGCTGACTGATGTGAAAGGACTAATCTGTGGATGTTGTCTCCTCCCAAACCTGAACAAACACAGAACAGCAGCAGCTCAGACAGACAGGAGACGTCAGGAGACATCGATGTGGAGGTTGATCGATACGGCAAATATGTCCGTCTGAAAAACAAGTCTGATCAGGTGATGTTGTTTTGAGAGTTATTTTATTTTCATAGAAAATATTGATCCATCAGGTTTAATAGACACCAACATTCATTTGTTCCTGTCTCTGTGTCTCATTCTTCTTCTTGTGTTTCATTTCCGTCCTGCAGGACAAACCACTGGGAGGACGTCAGTTAAAAGTCCAGATCAACAATAGTGAACCCATCACATACACATTTGATCCATCAATGAAACTCAAGGCTGGAGACAGAGTTACTGTGAGTCTTTGTAGATGTTTCATTGATGTTGTTATATTTTCCATTTTCTTACTTTTCCTTCAGTTTTTCTAATTATTATTTTCTGACTGTGACTTTGTGACCTTTGGATTTACTACATTTACAGATATGGCGTCCAGACTGCAGTAGCTACTCTCGTTTCTCTGGTGACCTGGTGTGGGAGGACCTGAAGTCCTGGAGGCGTGGAGACAGAGTCCAGGTCTATCTGCAGTGAAATAGTTCCCAGTTGAACTCCTTCAATAAAGTTCAGTAATCCAGCAAACAGCAACATTATAGATGAGAAACAGCACGACTCAGATCTTCCTGCAGAAACCACACACTGCAGAGAAAGTCTCTGGAAACACTTGGCTCCATTTTATTGGATTAGTCAAGTTTGATGTGAACTCACCAGCTGTGATTGGTCCACTCGGTAGTAACGAGTTTCTGCTTTAGTTTTCCTGGCTGCTTTTCCATGTGGACAACTTTCTGAATGACTATTCTGGATCAATAAAAGTGGAACACATTGAAGAAAGATTTAACTGAGGAGGGTCAGAGATACAGACATTTGTATGACTCATCTTCACAGTTTCAATTGAAACCATTGAGCTACAGCTAAAAGTGTTCCAGAGAGTCCTGACTAACACAAAGACAGAGGACATTACTGGACATATAGGCTAACACCAAGACAGAGAACATTACTGGACATACAGGCTAACACCAAGACAGAGGACATAGTGGACATACAGGCTAACACCAAGACAGAGGACATTACGCGACATACAGGCTAACACCAAGACAGGGGACATTGCTGGACATACAGGCTAACACCAAGACAGAGGACATTACTGGACATGCAGGCTAACACCAAGACAGAGGACATTACTGGACGTGCAGGCTAACACCAAGACAGAGGACATTGCTGGACATACAGGCTAACACCAAGACAGAGGACATTACTGGACATGCGGGCTAACACCAAGACAGAGGACATAGTGGACGTACAGGCTAACACCAAGACAGAGGACATAGTGGATGTACAGGCTAACACCAAGACAGAGGACATTACGCGACATACAGGCTAACACCAAGACAGAGGACATTACTGGACATGCAGGCTAACACCAAGACAGAGGACATTACTGGACGTGCAGGCTAACACCAAGACAGAGAACATTGCTGGACATACAGGCTAACACCAAGACAGAGGACATTACTGGACATACAGGCTAACACCAAGACAGAGGACATAACTGGACATACAGGCTAACACCCCAGGACAGGGGACATTACTGGACATAAAGGGAGAATAAACGCATATTGTTTATTTTTCATCTGTTCACTGACACATTAGTTATTTTAGAGACTCACATTAGAACTGAACTGAACACTGTAAAACATTACTGCCCCATTAAGTTAATGAATGTACATGAATGTAGTTTTCTCTTTAACTCCAGTCATTTTTAATATTAAACTCAGTTTAAAAAGTTTTGTAAACTTAAAGTAAACCATTGTCTTCACTTCCTGTGTGTTTTGTCTGTGTGGTCAATGTTCATTTAAATCATATCTTTAAGTTTGGAGTTGGAAAGAAGTGATGATGATGATGATGATGATGATGAGGAAGGGTGATAAGATATAAATATAAAGGTTTTTTTTAAAAAACTTAGATTGAACTATTACTATGGTAGAATAGTAGTATTATGGTAGTATAATGAAACCAAAAATATTGGCATTTTAGAATTAATTCTCTACCAGGAATGAATTCCAAAGTGGCTGCCTTCAGTGGATCAAATTTCAATGTCCTTCTCTCTAGATATAAGGAGACGCCCAAATAAAATAGATACATTTCTGGAAAGATACGAGTTGAATCTGTCTGAAGTTTACACAAACTTTCCATTAGTCTTCTATCCTGCGATATGACTGCACCAATGCCTGCTGAGCTGGCATCTACTGACAGCGTCAGTGGTTTGTTAACACCATAAACCTTTAGGGTTGGAGCGTTGGTGACCAGCTGTTTGAGATGTTTCCTCCCAGTGCCGCTCCGTGTCTCCTTCAAGCAGCTTTCTTAAAGGTTCACTGATGTCTGACAAATCTGGGATGAACTTCGCGAGGAACTGAATCATCCCCATGAACCTCAGCAGTTCCTGCTCATCCTGTGGATCTGGGAGCTGTGTCACTGCTCTCACTTTTTCCTCGTCTGGTCTCAGTTCACTGGAGCTGAGTGTGTGTCTGATGTACTACATTTCGTTTGTTTTTGTTGAGTTTCAGGTTGTTCTCTTTTGCTCTATCCAGCAACAACTTCAATCTGTGGTCATGCTCTGCCACAGAGTCTCCCCAGACAAGAAAGTCATCAATGATGTTCACAGCCCCATCTAGTCCTTCAATCATATGCACAATAGCTCTCTGAAACACGTCTGGTAAACGCAGGAATCTGTATCTTCTGATGGGAGTGTTAAATGTGCAGAGTTCAGAGCTTTCATCATCAAGTTTTATCTACCAAAAACCCTGATTGGCATCTAGTACTGAGAAGTATGTAATGGGTAATGCTCCCGTTTGATCGCTTGGTTTATGTCTTTTGGGTCTATGCAGTTACAACTTTCCTTGTGTGTGACTACTGTTACCATACTGTTAACCCACTCTGTCGGTTCTGTCTGCTTGGTTATTTCTCCCAATTTCTCCATACGCTGTAGTTCCTCTATTACTCTGTGTTGGAGTGCTGCAGGAATCCCTCTAAGAGCGTGCACAACAGGTGTAACAGCGGGATTAATCTGTATATGTCGCTGACCAGGTAAGCAACCTAGTCCAGTGAAAAGATCCTCCTAGTCCTTAAGGATCTCATTTTCCTTTCCAACACCATGCATCCTCTTCGCTAAGCCTAGTTTTACACATGTGACCCCTTTTCCAGTATAGCTGGAACATCTTCTTGTGTGAGTTTAAAAGTCACAATTTTCTTGTTTATTGTCAGTCTTTCAGTCCATTTTTCTTCCCCTGTTTCTGTTTGTGTAGCCTCCATCACTCTCACGTGTTCCTCATGCTCTTTTCTGACTGTGCCTATAAACATGTAATTTTCTTCCTCACGTTACTCTGTTGCATGCACATTCTTTCTCTGTTGGTGCAGTCGACTTTGTGATCTGTCCATCTTGGCAAAGTGATTTTTCTTGTTGCGTGTTTTATATGTTTGGCCAATAGCTGGACATTTTCTTGTTCCATGCTTGAAACCACATCTGCTGCAACTTAACTTAAAAGTTCTGTCTTAGCTTTCACTTTATCTTTTTGTCTTGTTATTTCACTTGCATGACAGATATCAGGTCACATCTGCTTCTCTTAGCAGTTTCCTTGTCACTTGGTCGTCAATAATACTACAAACAATTGTGTCACGAACCAGGGAGTCCTGCAACTGTCCAAATTCACAGTCCTCGGCCTTATTCTTTAAATCCATTACATATGAATCAGTGGACTCTGACAGTTTCTGGGCTCGTGTGAAGAACATGTGCTGTATGTCAGATTTATCCTTAGCTAACAATAGTCCTGAAACTTCTTCTTCAGCACGTCGATTTTGTCTTTCTTGCCGTCCCCGAAGACAAACGTATTACATACTTTAATCGCCTCTTTTCCCGCGACGTGAAGAAACGTTGCGCGCTGCACCTTCTCAGATTTCTCTGCAATGCCACTGGCAGTAAAAAAGAGCTCAAAACGCTGACTCCAGTTCCTCCAATTTTCGGCAAGATTGCCTTGCATATGTGCCATATTAAAGCAAAAACACAACTATTCATTAATGGACTAATCAGCTCCACATCCTTTGACTGTATATATGACAGTTCCAGCGGAGAACAGTTTATCAGTTGTACATGTTCGGGCTACTTACACATTAAACCAGTCCACTATTGTCTGTCGGGCTTTTCCTTCTCCTTTTTAATTGCTCTGGTGTTGCCATTTTTTTCTTATAATGTTCTTTAGTTCTTCATATTGTTCAACAAGCAGCTCTTGTTCAGTGATGGTGAAGTACGACATGTGTCCGTGTTCCATTTTCCTGTCGGTGATTCTGTGATCGGTGTGATCTTCTTAAGAATAACGTGAACACACACTTATCCTAACAATCCACATCTGACTTGATTAAGCCGCATCTTTTTATCCTGCTCAGCAACCATGCAACCAATTGATCCAAGAAAGCACCAACAAGGTTTGGTCAAGCCGGGCTTGCTCACTAATCCCGGATATCTTTATCCAACTTTGTGCAATACCCCCTATCACTCTTGTTTATTTATAGCACTGTCTTTCCCTTTGTTCTCTGTCGTGTTGTTGTCGTCCACTTCATCCATGATCCATGTTTCTTTTTTTCTATCCAGTGTTCCTGATTTTCCTACCATGCCAAGTTTTCTCAGTTTCTGTAGTTTTGCTTGGCTCTTGGTTTATCCTGCTTTCTGTATCGCCTTCTCTTCCACCTATTTATTATTTTTTTTTGGAACCCCAGCCTCATCACCTTCTTTTGTCCTGCACTTGGGTCCTCACCTCTATAACCCTGATATTATATAGGCCACTGTATAATAATAAGTTACATGAATAAACAGCATTAAGCCAGTTCTAATATAGAACACATACAGCAGGTAGGGGGTGTCTACTTCATCTGTCCATCAGTTTGGGATCCTTGGCCTGAAAAACATTGAAGACTCCTGCTTCATCAGGCTACATGTAGGGAAATTGGAAGCCATATTTAATCCTCCACAATGTAGAGAAAATCTCTTTGATCAAACATTGAGCCTAAACTCCACAGGAAGTCTGTCACTTTGTCCTTTTTCAGGTGTTTTATTGGACATATCCAGCACAGTTTCAACAAGATCCTTCAGTTTTGGTCAGAGTTTGGACGCGCGCACACACACACACGCGCGCACGCACGCACGCACGCGCACGCACGCACGCACACGCACGCACACGCGCACACACACACACGCGCGCACACACGCGCGCACGCACACACGCGCACACGCGCACACGCACACACGCGCGCGCACACACGCGCGCACGCACACACACGCGCACACGCACACACACACGCGCACACACACACGCGCACACACACACACACACCCCCCTCGAACTCAGGGCCTGCACCAGCCACTTTATGGCGCATTGGACTCACTTCAACTTTCACTGTGCCTTAGTTTTCATATTTATTGAGTTATTTTCTTTTATCTGAGATGTTCATGTATTTAGTCTTTAACTCGTTGCTCCATGGGTCTAAGAGTAACACAATTTCAATCCTGTGTTTGTGTTGAACACACAGAGGCAGAATTCACAATAAACCACCGATACAGATTGTCTGTAATGCATATAGCAATTCTTATATTGTATATAATATGATACTGTCTTATTGTCATTTTGGTATTTCCATTCCTGGTTAAACTGCATTTTGTTGTACATGTACTTGTTTTATGTGGCAACACGAGGGATAATTTACTCAGTTATGTCTCAGAACTCTTTTCTCTTTTTGTATACAACCGACAACGCCACCTTGGGTTAGGGCCCAAGGACCCGTATTAAAGGTCAATTACCAACGATTACAAAAGGACACAGGTTCGTTCAATCAGGGAGAATAGGAGACGGAGTTCAATTATCACATACAAAAACTTTATTTTGGCACTCTAAAATAAACAAGGCATGGAACAAAATGAAAATAATAAAAAATGGAGCGAACTGAGAAGAAAGGATACGAGCTGGGGCTTACCGGCTGGAGGAGGAACCAACATGGGGAGTGACGTCCACAATAAAAATGAAAAGGGGGGCACCCCACTCACACAACCAAAAAAAAACGTGAGGAGCGCACAAAATAAGCAGGGACCACCACACACACACACACACACACACAGGGGACCAACACCACCCGGGGAAGAACCACCACCACCGTCCACCTCCAGCTCAGGGAAAATAAAACACAGTTAACAGGGCTCACAATTAAAGGAAAACAAACAATATCCCACAATATAAACGAATTAAAGAATAATCAATTAATACACTAAGGAATAATACAATTAGATTAATCAAAAATCAAACAAATTAACAAACAGATTAAAGAGTCTCTGGCCAGAGATATCTACTCAACAGTAATCGTAACTAATCCATTTCTGACAAGTAGCTGAGGGCTGAAATTAAGAAGTTTTCCCCCCAAATAGAACGTAAATAATTACAATAAACTCCCAAAATGACACCTTATTCAAGCAAAGCAAACCACTTAACCAAAAAATAAATAACCACAATAAACTTTACTATTAATCAGAAAAAGAAACAAAATATAAATAAATGAATAAATAAAATTACACCACACCTTGAGAATTACATTTAAAACGCACACATGCAAACACTCACGCACACACGCAATCTAAACTAGGGGCTGAGGGTCCGGACCGGGCTCGTAATGTCCAGCACAAGCGGCAGCCACACACCCACGAACGCGCACCGCCACACGTGCAATAGCAGCAGAAAACCCGGGCCAGCAGCGCGAAGCAGGTCGACCCAAAACGGCCGTCAAGAACCCAAAGTCAGGAGCAGCGAAATAACAGGAGCAGCGAAATGACAGGAACAACGAAGCAGCAGTAGCAAGGTAGCAGTAGCGAAGTGGCGAGGCAGCCGTGGCTAATCAGCCGGGATTATTCAGTACCAGTCTTACTCTGCTTGGCGTCCAAACCTCCGGCCTTTTATCCGGTCGGTTTCGGTCTCCACCAAAAAGGGAGAGGGGTGAAGAGGGTCGACGTAGCGGCGGGGGACAGCCACCACAACACCAACAACCAGCACTGTTAGAGGGAGAGGAGTGGAGAAAGGAGGAGGCTCAACACCTGGCCAAGACAATTAGCAGCAGCAGCACACCGCAACTCACCTAAACGCCAGTGATAGCGACCCCAGTGCCCTGCCAGGACCGCGTCAAGGATGCCGGATCTATCGGAAAGGTTATGTTTGAATTAACTGACACTAACAAGTGTGCACTTTTACCGGCATGCTAATGCGTGCCTACCTGTCCGATGCGGTGAGCAGCGGGGACAACCTGGAAGTGGGCGGGCCGACGAGGCAGGAAGCGAGAGGACAGGGGGGAGAAACCTCTCCTACTTTTATCCTCTCTGTGTGACTAATGATTGGCCAGAGAGGGCAGGGTGAACCGGAAATATTCAAGACAGTGGTGCCTCAAACCACTACAATCGCGTTAGCCCACCAAAACTAACAACATGCTACAAGCAGTGTGGCTAGAAATTAGGTGAAGAACACAACATTTGAAGGAGCATCACTCAGATACTTATGCAGCCTCCATCATGGTCAGTAGCAAACTATGAAGTTAAAGAAGTCTCATCTAAGTACATTATAAGTTATAAGAGAGTGTAATGGATTAGCATTTAGCAAACTAAAGTGGTAAAAATTACTTTTCAATGCTAAAGTGAGACTAATAAGGATTTCTGTTTGAAGACTTAATCAAAAATGGCCGTCAACGTTAACCCTGATTCTTACCAATAATAAGCTGAACAACCGTCTCGCTCCGTCACTTCAGGATAAAACATCTGTGTCGGTCTCGGCTCAAAATGCCTGGGCCGATTATTTGTCCAGTCCTGGGATCAGCTCATCACTGCTCTGTCTCCTGTTGCTCTCTGAAGCCTATCTGCACCTGGCTGGTGTCTGTCATCGGTCATGGAGTTCCACACCTGCATCTGTTCTCTCCATCGACGCAGAGCAAGGGTGGATCCCTACAGCCTTGGACCCCGGGCCCGAGCCCCCAGGACTGACAATCAGCTTCCTGCTCCACCTTCCACCAGGGTTTCCCTGGTCAGTGCTAGATCAAGAGCAAATAAGACGTTAATCCTAAAACGACCTTTCCATCACACATGAACTGGATGTCACGTGTTTTACTGAGATTTGGAAGAGTGCCTGTGTCTCAGTATCAGCGCTAAGTGAGTGACTGGTCGAGGAGGGGAATTACCACCGTATTCAAGCAAGACTTTGACTGTAAACATCTGTCACAGGCCTCATCCACCAGTTTTGAGTCAGTCATGTTTGAGCTGGGTTGTTCTTGTTCTGTACTGTGCACAGTGATATACTGACCCCCAAAACACAGCACTCATCACTTCTCAGACTTCCTAGCTGAAATAAGTCCTAAGTATGATCCTGTTTTCATCGCTGGTGAAATGACTATATATAACCAATAAGTAGAAATCAGTCCTGACAGCAGTTTACTATCAATCCAGATTTTATTTATACTTGCTGGACTGGAACGCATCATTCAAAATAACGTGGAAAATCAAAACTCAGTGGTAAAAGGACAAACTACAGGTGTCTTTTGATAATGTAAGGGACAGCTGGTGTAAGGTGAAGGTGAAAAACACTTTTCTGATATCGTTTAAGTTCATTAAATGTATCATTCTCCCAGTGAGAAGATCTGAGGCCTTTCTAGGAGTTTGGATGTTCTCCCTGTGTCTGCATGGGTTTTGTCCGGGTACTCGTTGTTGACTCTAAATTGCCCCTAGGGTGTGAGTGTGAATGGTTGTTTGTGTTAGCCCTGCGATGGACTGGAGACCTGTCCAGGGTGGACCCCGCCTCTCGCCAAGTGACAGCTGGGATGGACTCCAGCAACCCCCACATCCCTAATGATAAGAGGTATTAGAAGATGAGATATTTACAGAATATTCTCACATTTTTTGTCCTTTAAATAGAATAAAACTTCCCCAGTCAGATCAGACAGATGGATCTTGCATTTTTTTTCTTATTTATTCATTTATTTTGAAAAGCAGCCAAACATCAACCTGAACATGATGGTGTCTGGATGAGACACCATTCTGGTGAATATAAGGACGACATAAGGATTTTCAAGCTGAAACAAGTTGTTAACTCATGTTAATAAGCTCAATACTCAATAAACTCTGCTCTTCAAGTCTGAGCCTGACTGGTCCAGTGTCTCAGTCTCCAGACAAACTGAAATCTGTTTCATGAAGATCAGCCTCCACATTCTTTATTATTTTATAACTGGCAACACTATCAAAGTTCACCCAGAAAACTGAAATCATTAAAGTTGACACATAAAGTCTCCATTTTGTTGGTTTGTTCACATTTACAGGGAGATCCTCGATGGTCATTTAGAAGTTTTTATATTATTTGAACCAAAAGCTGAATCTAACAGATGAAACCTTGTTCATAATCTGGAGCTGGTTGAGGTCAGTGGTCGGTGGATGATTTCCAGACGCATTTAATGACAGAAACTTCACTCAGCAGGTATGTCGTCTTCTGAAGTTGATTTATCTTTTCTGTGCTTCCTTAGTTCTTCTCAAAGTGTCTCTTGATTTTAAACCAAAGCTAGATTGATATGTGAAGTTGAGATTTATTTTCTATTCCTTTGTGTCAGTGTGAAAGTGTTGATGCAGTTGTTTGGATCTTTGAACAGGATATTGGAAAGTTGGACAAACTATAGGTGACAAATGTGAATGTGTAAAATAATCCTAACAGGAGGATTCACATATGAAGATTTAAACTTCACTGGAAACAGAAATGAAAGTATCATTGTCACAAAAAGTCAAATGCTCTGGCTGCTGCTTTACAATAGTTTTTATGATTATTGTTGTTTTTACTGAAGCTGAGGCCTGGAGTTGTTCATACTGTGGCAAAGAGGGCAGGAAATACTGCACGAATAATGTAAGAGGGAAAAAGACCAACAATACCACCTGGGGAATTCCACCCCAGGAAATACTGCAACAGAATATGAGAGTAATAGAGATGTATTGCCACACTAGAAAATTCCCTCTGGGAAATTTTGAAGGGGCTACGTGAGCTAATGCCGGGGGTACCATCTCTGTCAACATGGGAATAAGCACAGTTAGCCTACATTTAGCACAATTAGCTTACAGTTCGCACAGTTAACCCACAGCCAGCACACTTAACCCACATTTAGCACATTTAGCGTACAGTTAGCATAGTTAGCCTAGATTTAGTACAGTTAGCCTACATTTAGTACAGTTAACCCACGTGTCGCACAGTTAGAACACTTAACCCACATTTAGCACAGTTAGCATATGGTTACCACAGTTAGCCTACAGTTAGCACATTTAGCCTCTGTGTGAGAGAGTAATGCGCGCTTTCGCGCACATGTTTTTGTATCCTACTACTCTTCCTGTGTGTATTTGTAACTGTAATAACATAAAGGTACCTGTGTGTTTGTGTGTGCATGTGGTGTGCTTACGTGCACCTGTGTGTATATCTGTAATCACAAAGTTACCTGTGTGTGTGTGTGTTGGTGTGTGTTGTTGCAACATTAATGTATGGGACACAGGGATCAGCTGTATTAACAGCAGAGACATCTGATTAATGAACTGGTCTCAGCTGTGGCCCAGAGCTGTGGCTCAGCGGTTGTCGTGGCAACTCACAGTGGTCGTCAATGACGACGGAAGCGCGCAGAGAAAAGAGCGAGAATTACCCCCTTTTCACTGGTCTCACATTTGGGCTTACTGTGACAAAACGGTAGCTCCTATCAGAAAAACAAGCAGACCGTGGGTGCCGTAAGACCTTCCTGAAGACTTTGATATGTTTTTTGTCCTCCTGGAGTAAATATTTTGGACACACTTGTGAGTTAAAGACAAAGGTCCTTCTCCTTTTCTCAGAAAATCTTTGCATTAGAGTGTATGGAGAGCGGACAGGCACTTTACCACGAACAGAGTCTTTTTTTCTTTTTTGGGAAATTCATTGCAGTTTTTCGCAAATTGCGTCACAAAAAAATTTGTATTTCATAAAGAAAAGTAATAGCACACCGATCCCAATCGAGCTGCACATTTTGATATATAACTCGCCCTCCAGCTTTTCAAGTTGTAGGATGAGTTAAGGGACGAAAATGGGAGGAAGAGGAAAAAAGTAATAATAAGAAGAAATGTGCGGGATAACAATAGGGGCTCGGGGCTTCTGCAGTCTACAGCTTGCTGTTGTAGACTGGAGGCTCGGGCGTTGCCCCGTAGCCCCTAATTAAACCAAATATTCTTCATTTATGTTCAAAAACTTAAGTAGGCAAGAAACTGCAAAAGAGGAAAGGGTTCACAATTCAAAATAAAGTCCAAGCACCATTCAAATGGCATACTCCCCTACAATCATAATGCTTGCGATTTTGTAACTTTTTAAAGCTAACTGTACATTAACTTGTGAGGAATCATCCGTTTCATTTTCAGGACTCTCTGATTCTTCAGATGGAAGGTCTGTTCCTTCACTTCCTGCTCAGAACCATCACCAGTTTGGTTTTGTGTCTCCTCCTGACTCACTGTTCTAGAGGTAACTAATGAACAATACAATATTTAAAAGGTCAGAGTTACATCTCGTCAAAATACATATGAATCAATAAAAACCAACACTCAACACTAATAGTTGAAGTGTTGTAGGTGCAATTATTTCCCAATTGTGCTCGAGCAACGGTTTGCGTTATTTGACTCTTCATTATGCGGCACACATTTTCAGTGGAGGACAGGTCTGGATTTCAAGAGGCCGGTCTACCCCCAGTCTTTTACTACAAAGCCATAGACTACTGTTGGAAGACTTTAACAATGTGTCTGGACATCGTCTCCCTGAAATAAACTAAAGACGTTGCTTGGATGGCAGCATATGTTGCTCCAAAACCTACCTTGGAGCATTAATAGTGCCTTCACAGACACCATAGGCACTGTTACAACCTCGGCTCAATGGTTGAAACAAAGAAGAGACATATCACATGGTTTTACTGTCAATTTCAACCCTTTTATTTAGCTCAACTTAACCACCAGCAATACACAAGCACGAATGGTTCAAATGAAGAAGGTTGACTGAAGGTGTGTGTGTGTGGGTGGGTATATAGAACCAGACACAAACTATACCACATTGTCGGCCAATCCAGGCAGGTGCTCAGTCATCAGAGAGAGAGAGCAGAATGACTGAGGCGGCCTTTTAACAATTAGACCACACCCCAAAGGGGTGGAGTATTCTGGACGGCCCACTTCTGCCAGGTCTGCGGGAGGGAAACTGCAGTGAAAGACAAACAGGTTACTGGGCCATCACATCCATGAACACACTCCACTAACCCTAAGGAACCACCAGATTCAGATTCAGAAAGATTTCATTTGTGCCCAGGGGACCCAACATTGATGTAAGGCTGAGTGGAAAGTAAAACAGAATAAACCAATAGGAATAAATATATATATATATAAAATAAATAAACATAGACATAACATGGGTACTAATACACCCCCATACCATCACAGTTGCTGGCTCTTGAAACTTGATACTGATAATAATCTGGATGGCCATTTTTTTCTGTAGCCCACAGGACACAATATCTATGATTTCCAAATCTATTTGAAATGTGGACTCATCAGACCACAACACACTTTTCCACTTTGCGTCAGTCTGTCTCAGATGAACTCGAGTCCAGAGAAGCTGGAGGTGTTTCAGGGTTTAGTAAATTTATGGCTTTCTCTTTGCATGAATTTTATCTTGCACTTGTAGATGTAGCGATAAGCTGTGTTAACTGACTTCTAAACTTCCTGCTGTGTCTCTGATGGATTTGTTTGGTTGTCCCAGTCTGAGGACAAACTGGTTCAATTGAGCTCCCTTGAAAATATATTTCCGTTTCCTCTTTTGATTAATGATGTTCCAGATCTAAAAGTGAAAGAATTAAAAATAAATTTCATCAAATAAATGGAAAAATAAAATAATAATTGTTGAATGAACTGAACAATTGAGTCCCTTCAATATGTTTGGATGAAAATAATCAACAAAAGTGTCCAGAGATGAAGTTTATGACACTAACTCCATACGTTCTAGTGCAGAACTCAACAATCCTCTGTTTTTCTTTCCAGGTCAGTCTGAGTCAGTGGATTCACTTCAACCAATTGTAGCAAGAGTTGGTGGTGACGTTGTTCTACCGTGTCAAATCAAACCTTCAGTGGATGTTTCTGCAGCAACGTTGGAGTGGAAGAGGTCAAACCTCTTCGTCCTGGTGTGGCGTACTGGTGCAGACTTTAAAAGACAAAAAGATCCATCCTACAGAGGAAGAACATCTCTGTTCCCTGATGAACTGAAACATGGAAACGTTTCACTGAAACTCTCTGACGTGAAGCTGTCTGATAAAGGAATGTACAGATGTTACATTGTAGAAAATAATAGAGAGATGTTTGTTGAGCTTGTTGTTGGTGAGTAGACGTATAAAGTATAGTCCTCTGACATCAACTCTGACTGAAGATGAGTTTTACTTCCACTGACTTTGGTTTGAAATATTTTGTTTCTCAGTGTCAGCTCCTGTCTCCTCACCCGTCATCAGTTTATCAGGGATGGACAGAGACAGAGGAGGAGTGGTGTTACAGTGTCAATCCAGAGGATGGTATCCAGAGCCTGAGGTGCTGTGGCTGGACGCTGAGGGAAACCTGCTCTCTGCTGGACCTCCAGAGACAGTCAGAGGTCCTGATCACCTCTATACTGTCAGCAGCAGAGTGACTGTGGACAAGAGACACAACAACAGCTTCACCTGTAGAGTCCAACAGAACAACATCCACCAGACCAGAGAGGCTCACATACATGTTCCAGGTAGAACACGCTTAGAGAACGGACCATGACATGATTTTAGTTTGACACAGTTTGTGTGTGATTGTGTAGAAATGTCATGTAACTCTGTGTGTTTTCATTTCAGATGATTTCTTCAGTTCTGCTGTTCCCATCATCACTGGTTTGGCTGTTAGCTTAGCTGTTAGCATTATGGTTATTTTAGCATGTGTCTTCTTTGTGTGGAGACAAAATAGAACCAGTAAGTTACAGATGAGTCACCACATTAATGATGTAAAACACCAGCAAACGTCTTTTCTACTTGAATTCAGCTGCTTTGATTTTACACAGAAACCAAGAAAAGATCCAGAGATGAAGCTGAAAGAAAAGAAAAGCTCCTGACAGAGGAAACAGTGAAGATGAAGGTTTTAGAAGAAACTAAAGATGTAAGAGACAAGAAGTGAAAGATTAAAGGTTTAGATTGATGAGTTTGAAGAAAGTTTGATCAGTAAACCTGCTGACTGATCATCATCCATCTGTCTGTCTGATAGCTGACAGAGAAATATGAGAAGACTGAAGAAGAGCTGCAGAAAACCAAAGAAGAACTGAAGAAAAAGACTGAAGAGATGGAAAAACATGTAGATAAAAACACATAAACACTGTAATCACCACAACTGTGACTTTGCTCCATCTACTGGTGAAATGATAAAACTGCAGGTTTTCTTCTCTCAGTTTAATGAACTAAAGGAGGAGAAGAAGAAGCTGCAGGAGGAGATGGAGACCAGAAACAAAGAGCTGGAGACCAGAAACAAAGAGCTGGAGACCAGAAACAAAGAGATGGAGGAGATGAAAGATGAGGTGAAGAACAATGTCATAGACATCACTCAGAAAAACACAAATATTTTCATATGAAAACGTCCTTCAGGTTAAATGTTAAATGTGGTGTTTAGTCTGACATGAAGAAATAGAATCAGTGATGATAAAATCTTTTTATTTGACTTTAATAAATTCTTCCAGTTGGAGAAAAACAAAGCTGCTGCTTCCAAGTCTCTGAGGTCACACCTGGTAAGTGATCACATTATAAGAACTATGATACAATCTGTTTGTCCATCATTTATAATCTTTACTGATCTCTCTTCATTCTTCTCAGTCGTCTAGTTCCAACAAACAGAAGGAGGAGGTTAGTAGTTTCTATCAGATTCTAGTTTGTTCTCATTTCAATGTGTTTCTGTTTCATTTAATATTCAGATCATTGTCTTGTTCTAAGGAGGTTGATGTTGGTGGTCAACATCTTCTCTCTGCTTGTTAGATTTGTGAGATACTTCCTCATGTTCTGTCGTGTTCCTGAGTTCTTGTCTAGATTTTTTAGTTTGTGGATCTCATCTATGTTTGTATTTGTGTTATTTTATAACCTCCAATACTTTTAGTTCCAGCTTTAGTTAGTTTTGAGTTTCTTTTGTTTCCTCCTCTGGTGTCTTTATTTGGGTCCTACCTCCACAACACAACACAACACAACACAACACAACACAACACAACACATAAGAACACAACACAACACGACACAACACAACACAACACGACACGACACGACACGACGCGACACGACACGACACGACACAACACAACACGACACGACACGACGCGACACGACACGACACGACACGACACGACACAACAGGACAGGACAAGAACATGCAACAACACACAAGAACACAAGAACACAACACACAAGAACACAACACACAAGAACACAACAGAACACAACACAACACAACACAACACAACACAACAGAACAGAACAGAACAGAAAAGAACAGGACAGTACAGGACAAGAACAAGACAGGAACACACAAGAACACACAAGAACACACAAGAACACAACACACAAGAACACAACAGAACACAACACACAAGAACACACAAGAACAGAACACACAAGAACACACAAGAACACATAACAACACATAAGAACACAACACATCACGTAAGGACACATAAGAACAGAACACATAACAACACATAAGAACACAACACATCACATAAGAACACATAAGAACACAACACATAAGAACACAACACATCACATAAGAACACAACACATAAGAACACATAAGAACACAACACATAAGATCACAACACATCACAACACATAAGAACACAACACATAAGAACACAACACAACACATAAGAACACAACACATGAGAACACATCACAACACATAAGAACACAACACATAAGAACACATAAGAACACAACACAACACATAAGAACACAACACAACACAACACGTAAGAACACAACACAACACATAAGAACACAACACGACACAACACATAAGAACACAACACAACACATAAGAACACATAAGAACACAACACAACACAACACATAAGAACACAACACAACACATAAGAACATAACACAACACATAAGAACACAACACAACACAACACGTAAGAACACAACACAACACATAAGAACACATAAGAACACAACACATAAGAACACAACACAACACATAAGAACACAACACATAAGAACACATAAGAACACAACACATAAGATCACAACACATCACAACACATAAGAACATAACACATAAGAACACAACACAACACATAAGAACACAACACATGAGAACACATCACAACACATAAGAACACAACACATAAGAACACATAAGAACACAACACAACACATGAGAACACAAAACAACACAACACGTAAGAACACAACACAACACATAAGAACACAACACGACACAACACATAAGAACACATAAGGACACAACACATAAGAACACATAAGAACACAACACATAAGAACACAACACATCACAACACATAAGAACACAACACATAAGAACACAACACAACACATAAGAACACAACACATCACAACACATAAGAACACAACACATAAGAACACAACACAACACATCACAACACATAAGAACACAACACAACACATAAGACCACTACACAACACATAAGAACACAACACATAAGAACACAACACATCACAACACATAAGAACACAACACATAAGAACACAACACAACACATAAGACCACCACACAACACATAAGAACACAACACATCACAACACATAAGAACACAACACATAAGAACACAACACAACACATAAGAACACAACACATCACAACGCATAAGAACACAACACAACACAACACATAAGACCACAACACAACACAACACAACACATAAGAACACAACACAACAGAACACAACACATAAGAACACAACACAACACAACACATAAGACCACCACACAACACATAAGAACACTACACAACACAACACATAAGAACACAACACATCACAACAAATAAGAACACAACACAACACATCACAGCACATAAGAACACAACACAACACAACACATAAGACCACCACACAACACATAAGAACACAACACAACACATAAGACCACAACACAACACAACACATCACAACACATAAGAACACAACACATAAGAACACATAACAACACAACACAACACATAAGAACACAACACAACACAACACATTAGAACACATAAGAACACAACACAACACATAAGAACACAACACAACACAACACAACAAAGAAGAACACAACACATCACAACACATAAGAACACAACACAACACATAAGAACACAACACATCACAACACATAAGAACACATAAGAACACAACACAACACATAAGAACACAACACATCACAACACATAAGAACACAACACAACACACAAGAACACATAAGAACACAACACAACACATAAGAACACATAAGAACACAACACATAAGAACACAACACAACACATAAGAACACAACAGAACACAACACAACAGAACACAACACAACAGAACACAACACAACACATAAGAACACAACACAACACATAAGAACACATAAGAACACAACACAACAGAACACAAAACATGAGAACACAACACATAAGAACACATAAGAACACAACACATAAGAATCCATAAGAACACAACACAACACAACACATAAGAACACAACACATAAGAATACAACACAACACAACACATAAGAACACAACACATAAGAACACAACACAACACATTGGAACACAACACATAAGAACACAACACATAAGAACACATAAGAACACAACACATAAGAACCCAACACAATGCATAAGAACACAACACAACACAACACATAAGAACACAACACAACACATAAGAACACATAAGAACACAACACATAAGAACCCAACACAATGCATAAGAACACAACACAACACAACACACAAGAACACGATACACAAGAACACACAAGAACACAACACAACACACAAGAACACACAAGAACACAACACAACACATAAGAACACAACACAACACATAAGAACACAACACAACACTACACATAAGAACACAACACAACACATAAGAACACAACACATAAGAACACATAAGAAGACAACACAACACATTAGAACACATAAGAACACAACACAACACATAAGAACACAACACAACACACAAAAACACACAAGAACACAACACAACACACAAGAACACATAAGAACACAACACAACACAACACATAAGAACACATAGGAACACAACACAACACATAAGAACACAACACAACACTACACATAAGAACACAACACAACACAACACAACACATAACAACACATAAGAACACAACACAACACAACACATAAGAACACAACACAACACAACAAAGAAGAACACGACACAACACATAAGAACACAACACAACACAACACAACACATAAGAACACAACACAACACAACACAACACATAAGAACACATGGATGTGGACTAAGACCAGAAAGACAGATTTTAAACATCTTTTATTGATAAATCAACTCTTTTCTTCTTTGCTATGAAGCATTTTCATCTGTTTCTATTAAAGGTCTTTCAGAGTTTTTCTTTACTCATCCTGACGTTTGTCTGTCAGCACATGTTTCATGAATCCTACGTAGAAACTTCTTTTTTTTTTCTTTTACAACTAAACTAAATGCTTCTCTTCATGTTTCTCCAGAGAGAGAAATCCAGTACAGAGGTTCTTCTTTTTACTAAGAATCATCTGCTGTAACTTTTTATTCAACTTTAACAAACATCCTTCCTGAAAACAGCCAAACCTCCCACTAGAAACATGATGTTAACTAAGAGCAGAAAGACTTGTCATTGTCTGTCTGTCTTTGATTGGTTTCTAAAGCTCCTCATGTTCTAGGTCCTACCTCCTCATCACATTTATGTTTAATGATGAAAAGTTCTCTGAATGATTGAGAGATAGAACATGAAGCTGACTGATGTGAAAGGACTAATCTGTGGATGTCGTCTCCTCCCAAACCTGAACAAACACAGAACAGCAGCAGCTCAGACAGTCAGGAGACGTCAGGAGACATCGATGTGGTGGTTAATGACAACTACAAGTTTATCTGTCTGAGAAACGAGTCTGATCAGGTGATGTTGATTTAAGAGTCATTTCTTTTCATAGAAAACATTGATGCAACAGTTTTAATAGACACCAACATTCATTTGTTCCAGTCTCTGTGTCTCATTCTTCTTCTTGTGTTTCATTTCCGTCCTGCAGGACAAACCACTGGGAGGACGTCAGTTAAAAGTCCAGATCAACAATAGTGAACCCATCACATACACATCTGATCCATCAATGAAACTCAAGGCTGGAAAGTCTGTTACTGTGAGTCTTTGTAGATGTTTCATTGATGTTGTTGTATTTTCCATTTTCTTACTTTTCCTTCAGTTTTTCTAATTATTATTTTCTGACTGTGACTCTGTGACCTTTGGATTTACTACATTTACAGATATACCCTTCAGACCGTAAGCCTCGTTTTGTTGTCCCTGGTTACCTGGTGTGGGAGGACCTGAAGTCCTGGAAGCTAAGAGACAGAGTCCAGGTCTCTCTGCAGTGAAATAGTTCCCAGTTGAACTCCTTCAATAAAGTTCAGTAATCCAGCAAACAGCAATATTATAGATGAGAAACAGCACAACTCAGATCTTCCTGCAGAAACCACACACTGCAGAGAAAGTCTCTGGAAACACTTGGCTCCATTTTATTGGATTAGTCAAGTTTGATGTGAACGTTGGTTTGTTTAAAGACTTTTACAGGATGACGTCAGTGTTTTATGTTGTTAAAATCTGACAGAATTAATATGTGAGTGTTTTACCTTTGTTTTTTGACACGTTGGACTGTAAATCTTTATATAATTAAGACATATGATCATTTATGAACTAGATGATGATACAGATTTTTCACATTTACATTGAGAAGCTTAAATGTTCTTACAATTGAATAAATAAATATATACTCTTCCATTTATTGACTGGTGTGTGTGATAAACAGTGCACTTAAATATATTATATACATTATTAAAACAAAAACTTAAAACTGCCAGTTCTCTGTGTTTGGTTATTATTTATATTGTTTGTATGTAACTCTGGGGTGAGGATACAGACCCTGGTACCGGTATCGGATGAGGATTAAGGATACAGGACTGAACCATGACCCACACACACAAAACAAAAGTTGTTTGTGTAGTTTTATTCTTGAAAGAAGTGAGAAGTTCCTCTTGTGTTTAATGGAGTGGATACGTATAAATTCTCAGGTTAGAGACTGATGCTGTTAACACAAAATAAACAGGACAAACACATTCAGCAGTTAAAGACAAATTCAGCTCTTGTACCAAATGTCATCCAACACAACAGAGACACACAATCAGTTCAACACAAATTGTGATAAAGATAATCAGAAAGAAACTGGTCAAAATGAAGCATAGTGTGTTTATGTCTTTCTTTGTTTCCTGAATATACTCAGACTTAACATGCTTAAACAGTCAGGACAGTTCAGGAGATTCTGTCTCATGTTTATTGTCCCAACCACCACAACAAATTCCTCATATGTCCAAACATACGTGGCCATGAAGATGATTTTGATTCTGAGATTCTGCAATTTCTGGTGAAAATGTCGTCATTTTGCTGCATTTACCATCAGGTTCAAATAAATAAATAAATAATTAAATAAAAGCCCCATGAACTACATTTTATTCATGGCCATGAAATTCCATGCACACATGTGTCCTGCTAAGATTCACTGAAACCAACAGGACTTCGGCCATTTTGCTAGATGGTTCAAACTGTTGGTTAAAAATGGTTAAATGGTTAAAAATGTCTTAAAAACCTGAGTCTCTGTCACACGGTCTGGACGTTACATCACCTCACACTTTAGAGTTCCCCATAAAAACAGGACGTTGACATAATTCACATCCACGTTGGCTAATGTTGCTGAACATGTTTGACAGGAGTCAGAGCATTGAATGTATTTATGAGGCCACGTTCAGGGATGGTCATAGCACCACCTTCAGGAGAAAGAGAGTCAGTGAATGTCATGGTTCTGTCTCTGTCTTTTCTTCTGTGGATCATGTTTTGGAGTTTCCTGTTTTATTTTGTCGTGTTTCTTAGTTTCCTGCCTGTCTTGCCTCCTTGTGTTTCTGTCATGTCTGTGTCATGTTTTGTGTTTCCTGTTTTGCTAAGTTTCAGATTTCCTGTCTGTGTTGCCTTGTGCGTGTTGGTTGCTTTCTCCTGGTGTGATCGCCCTCATCAGTTTCACCTGTGTCTTGTGTATTTATAGCCCTGCTTTCCCTTTGTTCTCTGTTGTGTTGTTAATGTTGTTTTCTCCTTGTCTCCATGCTATGTCATGATCCTTTTTGATTTTTGTATTTTCATGCTGTGTGCAGCACCTTTTGTTAATTATTAAATAGCCCTTTTCCCCTGGAGTCCTGCCTGCCTCATTTGTCCTGCATTTGGGTCCTCGCCTCCTACCACCTCAATATTCTAAACCTGACAGTGAACTGACCTGGGGTCTGTTTCACAAAGCAGGTTCAACAAACTCTGAGTCTAATCCTGAACTCTGAGTTACAAAACTCTGAGTTTCCTGGTTCAGAACGACGGATTTGAGTTGGTTTAATCAACTCGGAGTAGTTTGACCCGGAGTTAAGCGCGTGCACCACAACTATAAAAAACGATTCAACGAGTCACCATGGCAACAGGGAGAGGAGGGCTACGAAGTGGAAATCCTAATGCACTGTTATGGAGAGTTTCAACACGTTTTTAGAAAGAAGTGCAAAAGAGATGGAGACGGCGTGGGAGAACTTTGCTGCTCGGGTCAATGAGTAAGTTTAAATGTGGTCCTTTACAATCACAATAATATTACTGGGGAAACTGCTTGAATGGGAGCATATTCATTTATTTCTTGGGTGAAATCCCGCGGGGGAGAAGTGCACTTGGCATCAGCTTAAGATGAAATATAAAAACATTGTTCAAACAGGTCAGACCTCATGGAGGGACCTCATTCTGATCATGTTTTACACTGTAAAGTAAATATTAAGTGACTATTTGACAGTGCAGTTGTTTTATCCCCAACATGATGCTGTTTTCACACACATAAATGTCTTCTCGTCTACATCATGTTCTGTTAAATAATTCAGCCTGTTTAAACTAACACAGACAGATGCAGTAAAACGGGTGGTGGTCCAGCACCTCCACCTCTAACGGAGGCAGAGGAGCCCTAAGCCAGAATATTGGAGGCCAGTGTCTGAAGGAATCCCTGGAGGAGCTCATCCTCTGAGTCCAACCCCCAACACACAAGCATCTTTATAAAATGTAAGAGGGCTATAGATATTTTTTAAGGCCTATTCATACAATTATTTATTTTTCAATTTTTCTTTTGTCCCAACAGATTCTGATGGTACGGCTCAAAAAGATAATTGTCTGGAAATGCTAAAAACATCAATGCGCGGTCTGAAAACATCTCAGATGAATATTTAATTCTCTGTGCAGTAATGCTGCACCTTCATCCACGGGATTGTTGTAAAAAGGACATGGTGGTGAAAAAAGTCTCCTCCTACTGGTCCTAATGGACTTCTGATAAAGCTACTGACTCTGATTTATTTAATGATTTTTGACAGACGTCAGAACAAGACTACGCCAAAACTCACCTGCTGAATGAATGAAAGAGGAAATCAAATGTCGTGTGTGGCTGAAAGAGGGCGGAGACAGAGAGAAACTTGAGGTTCAATGAGTAAAACCAGGTCCCGACCAGGTTAGGTTCATAGAGTCTGTTACTACAGTAACTAACCGAGAGCTGAAGTTATCTCTCTCCCTGAAACAGGCTAGAGTTATCCTGCTTTCTCTGGTTTGAGTTACCTCCCTTTGTGAAACAGAAAACTCTGAGTTTCCTCATTTCAGGGTGAATAAACTTGGTTTTCACTAAACCTGCTTTGTGAAACAGACCCCAGATCCACCACAAATGTGATGACATGAAGCCATAAGAACATTTAACATGCAGTTGGAAATATCGGCTTCTTTTTTGTCTGTTGTGCTGAATTTGAGTGAACAGTTGTTCAAAACTCATGAAGCTTTATTCACAATGTAAAACACTTTCTTTTGGAGGCCCATGTAAAAATGTCTGAACAGCACCCGACATGTCTGTAAACTACTCATGTCTGTAATCCTCCAAGAGGGACAAATATTTCTCTTGGGTCCATTTT
This sequence comes from Mugil cephalus, assembly GCF_022458985.1. NCBI lineage: Eukaryota > Metazoa > Chordata > Actinopteri > Mugiliformes > Mugilidae > Mugil > Mugil cephalus. The sequence goes on from NC_061770.1 coordinate 32,397,618, forward strand.
CAGACGTTGTATTTCAATGAACTTGTCCTACAGACTTTGTAGAGTCTGGACGAGGGTCCAGCTCAGCCAGGAGGGTGTGAGGGCCCGTTCATCACTGGTAGAAACTCTTTGAGCAGGAATTCTGTTTGTGTTTGTCGCCTTTTCACATGTAAACACATTAGTTCTGATAGTCTTTGTAGTAATTTAATTCATCATCTTTGCTGATGATGTGAATGTATTAAACTATCCTGACAGCAGGGTTCACATATGCAGCATCTAAACTCACTGTGAAGGCACAAAAGTGAAAGTATGAGACTTTGTCCGTTAACAGCTGAGTTGATGTGGGCGTGTTTGTTTTTCCAGCCAATCAGTGTCTGTCACTGAGCACTGACCAAACCTGTTTCAGGTATGTGAATCCTTTGCCTCCATTTCCTCCTGCTTATTTCTTTCCTTCTTTTGTCCTTTTATTTATTTGTGTCTCTGTCGATCGTCCTCTTGTGGGTCCTATCCTCCAGACGTCCCTCAACCTTCCTCCTCTGATGGAGTCAGAACCAGCTTCCTGATCGGTATGTAACAGAGACAGAGACACAGCAGAGAAATGAGGGGTTTTAGAAACGTGTAAGTATAAAACAATGATATGTCAGGATTTGTAGAGAGACTGTCACCAACGAGATAAGAGTGAATTTGACTTTAGTTGACTGATATATAAATGTATTTATTGGTGGATTGTAGCTGCTACGTTGCTGTGAGTGATGGCGCTGCAGTAAATACTGACTGTTAGTGAATGAGTGGGTTTCAACATTTGGTCGACTGTCGTTAAGGTGTGGGTGGTGGAATCTACTTCCCTGTATGAACCCTGTACAGCTGAGTATCCGGGTGCTACACCTGCCATGGAATTAATCATCTCACCATTTTGTTAGCCCACTCCTTAGTATCCCTAGGGTTAGGGTTAAATAATAATATACAAAAAACATCTTTGTGTTTGTGCTCAGCTCTAAATCACTGTTTTTTTTTTTTATTTCTGTGTCATTTCCAGGCCATCCCTGTATGACACCCAACCTGTTTTGTCCTTTTTTTTTTTTGTTAATTATATGCTTCTTCAGTATAAATTAATAGAGAGAGAGACATAGAGACATAGCAGAGAGATGAGAGATTTTAGAAAAGTAAAATTATACAACAATGGGGGGGCTGTCACTCACAAGGTAAGACTGAAGGGTCTTCCAGCAGTTGGGGCACCAGAAAATTACTTTCTCATAAAAATATATAGATTTTGTCTGTTTTACATTTTTTAAAACATTTTTAGAAACATTTTCACAGTTTAAAACAATGACATTACCCATAAATGTGGTAAATAAATATTGTAATACAAATGATAATGCTTAAATTTACATAAATTTAAATATGCCTATCCCAGCTGTCAATTTCCAAATGATAGCACACAAACTGTCTGCAGCAGGTTTGATGTCCTTACAACAGAGCTGCTCTTTGATAGTGACCTGTGTTACACCATCTATCAGCCATCCTTAGCTCTGTGCTCCCTCCCCAGCTCCCACTGTGAATGTATAAAACAATGTGTACAACAGCAGGGTTCACGAGGACAGAATGTGATGCATGATGTAGGAATGTGGCAGTTGCAGCAAGTAAACATTTCAGTTGTCCATAGTCTGCTCCTGTCTTACTTGCTGTGTGTTTTGTGTTTTTTAATGACTTTGTTGTCTTCATCCAATCAGACACTGAGCACTGACCTAACCAGTTTCTGACACACCTCACTCCAAAGAAGTTTTTCAGGTATGTGAATCCTTTGCCTCCATTTCCTCCTTCTTACCTCTTTCAGTTGTTTTCCTTCTGTCTATTTGTGTCTCTGTCGATCGTCCTCTTGTGGGTCCTCTCCTCCAGACGTCCCTCAACCTTCCTCGTCTACCAGAGTCAGAACCAGCTTCCTGATCGGTATGTAACAGAGACAGAGACACAGCAGAGAGATGAGGGATTTTAGAAAACTGAAAGTATAAAACAATGATATGTCAGGATTTGTAGAGAGACTGTTATCAACGAAGTAAGAATGAATGGTTTATGGTTAAAGTCTGACTTTAGTTAACTGGTATATTAATATATTTATAGGTGAATCCTCTTTTGGTGGATTGTAGCTGGTACTATCATGAAATGAGTGTTGGTGAGGTTCAGCATTTATTCTTTTTGTTTGTGTGCCGTCACACTGACGCTTCTTTGTTGTGTTTCTTACAGTCTGACAGAATAAATTGGAATCTGCCTTTGATTCCTCAGCCTGTTTCTGTTGCCAGTCTCTCCTTTGGTCAGTCTCAGTTCTGAATCTTTATGTATCTGCCGATTGATTGCCTCAATTATTATTTGTTTCACTTGATAGAAATATTTGATGGATGGAATTTCCTCTCCTGCTCCTTAGTATATCCACCCTCACTGCCTTTTGGAATTCATTTAGAGCATCATCTGCTTCATTTTCAGGACTCTCTGATTCTTCAGATGGACGGTCTGGTCCTTCACTTCCTGCCCGGAACCATCACTGGTTTGGTTTTCTGTCTCCTCCTCACTCACTACTGTAAAGGTAACTTATGCAGAGCTTTGTTGGAGCAAATATGGTCGTTTGAAACAATCTGTTTATTATAATGTAAAGTATTAATTGGTTTAGAATTCTGGGAAACCATCCAATCAATGGGCAACAATAGCAAGTAATTCTGCAACCACTCACCTAAAACACAGCCTGCAACAAATAATCATATCTACACATTTACTGTCTTTGTTAGTTACCCAGTTCATAAAAAAGTTAAGTAGTGTTAATCAGTGTTGCTCCTTTAGCCTTAGTCTGTTGTTGTGAGTCAGCTGTGAGAGGTGCAGTCCGATGGAGATTGAAATCTTTCTGTGACATGTTCTGGAGATTCAGTTTGGATTAAACTGGTCACTTTCTGTGACCAGTTTGTGTTTAGCTGACGTAGCAGCTAGATGTTGTGTCTTAACTGCAGCTTGTGTTGCACAAAATGACCCAACACCTACAAACAATCTAGTCTTAAAAAGTGAGTCAGACTTTAAATCAGAGACAGTTGCAAAATAAAACAAAACTATTATTATTAGTGAATGTGATTTTCAATTATCCTCTCTCAACTTATAATGTAGATAATTTATTTCAGAATCAGCTTTATTGGCCAGGTATTTGACTCCGGTCACTTTGATCAATGATACAACAAAAATAAAAAACAACACTGACGTTTTTTTTTAGCTGTAATCACATCTAGATTTAGAATGAACAGTCCAGATGTTGATTGTCATCACAAAGTAGTAACATTTGCTTAAGACAATCAGAATATGGGCAAAAAATGGCCATTGTGTAAATTAAATACACATTTTAACCTTCATCAGTCAGTAAACAAGGTTCACAGCCTGCAACATCTTTGAGTTTGTACATATATTAACAGAATATCAGCAGATTTTCAGACCAATTCTGAAAGTGGAAAAAGAGAATCAAATCAAACATATGAAACAGAAATATTAAATTTTGTGTAAATTTTTTTAACAGGAAAATGAGTCAATATCATATATGAATAGTGAACCTCTAGGATTAGAACTTAATTTCAAGGTTCTGTGCTGAGAAATGTTTCTATCAATGTGATTAAAGTGGTTCACTTCCTGGTTTACGTGAAATAAATCAGGGATCAGTTTCAGTTTGATCTTCACAACACATGTTTGTGTTGAAGTGTTTGATGACAACATTTTAGTTTGACACAGTTTGTATGTGATTGTGTAGAAATGTCATGTAACTCTGTGTGTTTTCATTTCAGATGATTTCTTCTTGTCCTCGTCCAGTTCTGCTGTTCCCATCAACACTGGTTTGGCTGTTAGCTTAGCTGTTAGCATCGTGGTTAATTTAGCAGGTGTCTTCTTTGTGTGGAGACAAAATAGAACCAGTAAGTTACAGATGAGTCACCACATTAATGATGTAAAACACCAGCAAACGTCTTTTCTAGTTGAATTTAGCTGCTTTGATTTTACACAGAAACCAAGAAAAGATCCAGAGATGAAGCTGAGAAGGAGAAACTTTTAGGAGAAACTAAAGATGTAAGAGACAAGAAGTAAAACATTAAACGTTCAGATTGATGAGTTTGAAGAAAGTTTGATCAGTAAACCTGCTGACTGATCATCATCCATCTGTCTGTCTGATAGCTGACAGAGAAATATGAGAAGATTGAAGAAGAGCTGCAGAAAACCAAAGAAGAACTGAAGAACAAGACTGAAGAGATGGAGAAATATGTAGAGACACACACATAAACACTATCATTGTATTATTGAGGACTGACCTCTGATCAACACAACTGTGACTTTGCTCCATCTACTGGTGAAATGATACAACTGCAGGTTTTCTCCTCCTCTCAGGTTAATGAACTAAAGGAGGAGAAGAAGAAGCTGCAGGAGGAGATGGAGACCAGAAACAAAGAGCTGGAGACCAGAAACAAAGAGCTGGAGGCCAGAAACAAAGAGATGGAGGAGATGAAAGATGAGGTGAAGAACAAGCTCATAGACATGGAGAGAGAAGTCAAAGTCAACTTTGTTATCAATTCCAATATGTGCAACACATACAAGATTGAAATTATCTTCCTCAAAGGCTACGATGCAGCAACTAAACAAATAAATATAATCACGAAAAATGCAAACGTTGAGATTTAAAAGTGGAGCATGAAATATATATATTATAAAGTTGATTCACTTTAACAAATACTTCAGAGAGAAAACAATGAAATGAGAAAATTAAACATCAGAGAGAAACAAAGGAGCTGGAAACAGAGGTTCATGTTGAATCCAGATCTTTTAATTCCATAATAAGGAAGAAGTTTAGAACCAAATCAGTTTGTCATGTTTGCAGCATTGGACATAGTTTTTCACCTCCACTCTCTTTCTGGGCCAGTTTGCCTTTGCCTCTAGTCTTTGTAGGTTTAGACAGAGTGTGGCTGAAATCTCACCCATATTCCAAGTGGGACCAATCCTTCTCACCCAAACTCTCCTCAGTGGAAAGGCCCATGCAGGGTCATGAGGAAACTGAATCTGTTAAATTGTGAAATAGTTTTGAGAGACTCTGGTGAGGACCTGGTGTGAATGTGGCTCAGCTTCAGCCGTGCTACCCAGCTGCAGCTGAATGGGACGAGAAACAAGGTCAGCAGGTGATAAGAGTCTTTGAAGAGGAGTCTGAGGATGAAGACCTCCCTGGTTTCTCATCTGATGATTAAGTTAATTAACTTACTGCCTGGTACCACAGCGGTGGAGTCATACTGACCTACCTTGGAGCGTGACGTCACTTAGACTCTTAGACAGCTGGATGGATGAGGAAACAGTGTTCACATCCTGTGGTTAACCAGGAAGTCAGGAAGTTAATCCCACAAAATAATGAACTAAAATAAGTTGTTTGGAGTCTTTTTCTTTCTTTATTTTAATAACGAACTGAACAGAAAAAAAATGTTTGTTTATTTTTCTTTAATGAACTCTGAAGAGGGAAAGTTTTATGTTATTGAAACAAAGACTGAATTATTGTGGAACATTGAAAGTAATTTCTTTGGTGGTTATATTTTATACTTAAACATCTTTGTGTGTGTTTGTAGTGTTAGAGACACTTTTGATTAAAAAAAAATAAAAGAAGAAGAAGAACAAACTATTATTGTGACCTGGCATCCAGACAAAATAAATGACTTAATTAATAAATTAATAAACATCTCTGATGAAACATGATAAAACCAGCACAACATGGATGTTGACTAAGAGCAGAAAGACAGATTTGAAAGTCTCTCTGTCTGGAACTGATCCCAAGATCCATGAACCACAAGAAGAATTTTATTTGTTTCCTCTAATTGATTCACATGAGAAGAAGTAAAAATAAAAGAACATGCATGAAGGAGGTCTGTTGTTAATCTCATCTCCTCTTTCTGTCTTCTCTCTCTTCAGCTGGAAAAACTAAATGGTGACAACAAGAAGCTTCAAGAGGAGAAACATCAGCTGAAGAAGGAGATGGAGACCAGAAACAAAGAGCTGGAGACCAGAAACAAAGAGCTGGAGACCAAAAACAAAGAGATGGAGACCAGAAACAAAGAGCTGGAGACCAGAAACAAAGAGCTGGAGGCCAGAAACAAAGAGATGGAGGAGATAAAAGATGAGGTGAAGAACAAGCTCATAGACATGGAGAGAGAAGTCAAAGTCAACTTTGTTATCAATTCCAATATGTGCAACACATACAAGATTGAAATTATCTTCCTCAAAGGCTACGATGCAGCAACTAAACAAATAAATATAATCACGAAAAATGCAAACGTTGAGATTTAAAAGTGGAGCATGAAATATATATATTATAAAGTTGATTCACTTTAACAAATACTTCAGAGAGAAAACAATGAAATGAGAAAATTAAACATCAGAGAGAAACAAAGGAGCTGGAAACAGAGGTTCATGTTGAATCCAGATCTTTTAATTCCATAATAAGGAAGAAGTTTAGAACCAAATCAGTTTGTCATGTTTGCAGCATTGGACATAGTTTTTCACCTCCACTCTCTTTCTGGGCCAGTTTGCCTTTGCCTCTAGTCTTTGTAGGTTTAGACAGAGTGTGGCTGAAATCTCACCCATATTCCAAGTGGGACCAATCCTTCTCACCCAAACTCTCCTCAGTGGAAAGGCCCATGCAGGGTCCTGAGGAAACTGAATCTGTTAAATTGTGAAATAGTTTTGAGAGACTCTGGTGAGGACCTGGTGTGAATGTGGCTCAGCTTCAGCCATGCTACCCAGCTGCAGCTGAATGGGACGAGAAACAAGGTCAGCAGGTGATAAGAGTCTTTGAAGAGGAGTCTGAGGATGAAGACCTCCCTGGTTTCTCATCTGATGATTAAGTTAATTAACTTACTGCCTGGTACCAGAGCGGTGGAGTCATGCTGACCTACCTTGTAGCATGACATCACTTAGACTCTTAGACAGCTGGATGGATGAGGAAACAGTGTTCACATCCTGTGGTTAACCAGGAAGTCAGGAAGTTAATCCCACAAAATAATGAACTAAAATAAGTTGTTTGGAGTCTTTTTTCTTTCTTTGAATTACGAACTTGTGACGGTGTCACTAAAAATAAATAAACAATGAATCGAGTGTAGCCCTTAAGACACTAAAATGAAAGTTACAGTAAAACGGCGTGTTTTCTTTATCATATGAGGAATTACATTTTCCCTGAGGTATGATATGGGTGGTCTGTCTGATTGTGTAATTGTTGATTCATTGATCTGTGTGATAACCGGAAAGGTTATACAAGGAGGATGTGTCTGAAGGGGGAGAAGCGGGAGACAGAAAAAAGAACAAAGGACTAAGTGTGGACCTGTAGCAGGACCCAAAAGAAGTAGCTTGTCTAGTTAGCCGAAACAAAACAATCATAAATAACCTTCAAGAAAAGACATTGGCGAGCGGGCTACGGGGATCATACTCCATTGTGGATCGTTTTTGTTCTGGTATACCAGTTGGCGATCGATCACACTTTTTTCTTTTTTCTCCTGTTTTTTTTCTGTAACGAACTTATTGCATTATTTTTCATCTGGACACCAGCACCGTTTGGATTAAACTGTATCAGCGGCCGCGGTCGGACGAACTTAATATAATTTAAAAGACATTAAAGAGGGGTTGAAATGGTCCAAATATAAGTTCTTCGTTAGATGGGATTTTTTCCTGAATTTACGTGATATAAAAAATAGACTTTATTTCTGTTGATTAAATGAGGGACCCCGTATATCCATGACGGATTTTGGTGTGTTTTTATGGGTTCACGAACAAAGTGTGGGTTACACTTTCTGTATAATATTTCATATTTCATTTCACTTAAAGGGAAATAATTTAATTGTTTCAAACTAAATGGAAAAAAAAAAAGTTTGTTTTTTTAATGAACTCTGACGAGGGAAAGTTTTGTGTGATTGAAACAAAGACTGAATTATTGTGGAACATTGAAAGTAATTTCTTTGGTGGTTATATTTTATACTTAAACATCTTTGTGTGTGTTTGTAGTGTTAGAGACAATTTTGATTAAAAAAAAAAAGAAGAAGAAGAAGAACAAACTATTATTGTGACCTGATATCCAGACAAAATAAATGACTTAATTAATAAATCAATAAACATCTCTGATGAAATATGATAAAAACCAGCACAACATGGATGTTGACTAAGAGCAGAAAGACAGATTTGAAAGTCTCTCTGTCTGGAACTGATCCCAAGATCCATGAACCACAAGAAGGATTTTATTTGTTTCCTCTCATTTAATCACATGAGAAGAAGTAAAAATAAAAGAACATTCATGAAGGAGGTCTGTTGTTAATCTCATCTCCTCTTTCTGTCTTCTCTCTCTTCAGCTGGAAAAACTAACTGGCGACAACAAGAAGCTTCAAGAGGAGAAACATCAGATGGAGAAGGAGATGGAGACCAGAAACAAAGAGATGTGGACCAGAAACAAAGAGATGGAGGAGATAAAAGATGAGGTGAAGAACAAGCTCATAGACATGGAGAGAGAAGTAGTTTATTCACACACATCACATAGTGTAGGGAAAAACATTATTATAGGTGAATTAAATAAGAATATGAACATAAATATATATTTAAATGTGAGTGTGTAATGGAGAATATCTCAGTGGAACATCCAGATATCATGTACAGGGTTGTGTAGCTGTCCTCCAGTCTAGGTGGTTGTAGACTGTTGACTTGGTTGTGTGTCAGACAGAGAGTTTGTTGGACTGGTTTAGAGCAGCTATAGCTCTGGAGGAGAAACTCTTGTTGAGTGTGGATGTGGGGGTGTGGAGGCTTTGTAACGTCTGCCTGGTGGCAGCAGTTCAGACAGATGTGTTAGGTCCTCACAGACTGTAGTCACCTTCCTGAGGAACCTGGTGGTGTAGATCTACTCCAGCACAGGAAGATGGAGAAACAACAATAGATCAGAAATATGTGGACACGTCTACAACAGGACTGAAAAGTGACTTGTTCATATGGACACGTCCTTCAGGTTAAATGTTGAATGTGTTGTTTAGTCTGACATGAACAAATAGAATCAGTGATAATAAAATCTTTTTATTTGACTTTAATAAATTCTTCCAACAGAAAAACAAAGCTGCTGTTTCTTTGTCTATCTGGCCTATCTTGGTAAGTGTTCACATTATAAGAACTATGATACAATCTGTATGTCCATCATTTATAATCTTTACTGATCTCTCTTCATTCTTCTCAGTCGTCTGGTTCCAACAAACTGAAGGAGGAGGTTAGTAGTTTCTATCAGACTCTAGTTTGTTCTCATTTCAATGTGTTTCTGTTTCATTTAATATTCAGATCATTGTCTTGTTCTAAGGAGGTTGATGTTGGTGGTCAACATCTTCTCTCTGCTTGTTAGATTTGTGAGATACTTCCTCATGTTCTGTCATGTTCCTGAGTTCTTGTCTAGATTTTAGTTTGTGGATCTCATCTATGTTTGTATTTGTGTTATTTTATAACCTCCAATACTTTTAGTTCCAGCTTCAGTTTTCAGTAAAGTTTCCTTTGTTTCTGTTTCCTCCCTTGGTGTCTGTATTTGGATCTTACATATCTTCTAAATCTATATTTTAGTTTCTATAAAAGGTCTCTGAGTGTTTCTTTACTCTAAATCAACATCCTGGGGTTTGTCTGTCAGCACATGTTTTATGAATCATAAGTAGAAACTTAATTTTTTTTCTTTTACTGCTTTGAGTGAGACAACATGAGTCAACATTCATGAAGGTCCATGTTTAATCTCATCTTCTCTTTCTGTCTTCTCTCTCCTCATAATAAAGAAACTTGTGGATGTAGAGAGAGAAACACAAACACAGAAACATCAACCTGCAGCACTTTTTAATTCAATGTTTATTGACTTTTCCCCCAAAATCATAATTTATTAGAGAGCAGTTTCCAACTTAAATCAGAACAACAACTAAACTAAATGTTTCTCTTCATGTTTCTCCAGAGAGAGAAATCCAGTACAGAGGTTCTTCTTTTTACTAAGAATCATCTGCTGTAACTTTTTATTCAACTTTAACAAACATCCTTCCTGAAAACAGCCAAACCTCCCACTAGAAACATGATGTTAACTAAGAGCAGAAAGACTTGTCATTGTCTGTCTGTCTTTGATTGGTTTCTAAAGCTCCTCATGTTCTAGGTCCTACCTCCTCATCACATTTATGTTTAATGATGAAAAGTTCTCTGAATGATTGAGAGATAGAACATGAAGCTGACTGATGTGAAAGGACTAATCTGTGGATGTCGTCTCCTCCCAAACCTGAACAAACACAGAACAGCTGCAGCTCAGTCACTCTGGAGACGTCAGGAGACATCATTGCTGTCATTAATGACAAATACAACTGTATCTGTCTGAATAACGAGTCTGATCAGGTGATGTTGCTTTAAGAGTCATTTCTTTTCATAGAAAATATTGATGCAACAGGTTTAATAGACACCAACATTCATTTGTTCCTGTCTCTGTGTCTCATTCTTCTTCTTGTGTTTCATTTCCGTCCTGCAGGACAAACCACTGGGAGGACGTCAGTTAAAAGTCCAGATCAACAATAGTGAACCCATCACATACACATTTGATCCATCAGTGAAACTCAAGGCTGGAAACCCTGTTACTGTGAGTCTTTGTAGATGTTTCATTGATGTTGTTATATTTTCCATTTTCTTACTTTTCCTTCAGTTTTTCTAATTATTATTTTCTGACTGTGACTCTGTGACCTTTGGATTTATTACATTTACAGTTATACCATCCAGACAATGACCAGCGTTATGCTTTCCCTCGTGACCTGATGTGGAAGGACTTGAAGCCCTGGAAGTCTGGAGCCAGAGTCCAGGTCTCTCTGCAGTGACATAGTTCCCAGTTGAACTCCTTCAATAAAGTTCAGTAATCCAGCAAACAGCAACATTATAGATGAGAAACAGCACGACTCAGATCTTCCTGCAGAAACCACACACTGCAGAGAAAGTCTCTGGAAACACTTGGCTCCATTTTATTGGATTAGTCAAGTTTGATGTGAACGTTGGTTTGTTTAAAGACTTTTACAGGATGACGTCAGTGTTTTATGTTGTTAAAATCTGACAGAATTAATATGTGAGTGTTTTACCTTTATTTTTTGACACGTTGGACTGTAAATCTTTATATAATAAAGACATATGATCATTTATAAACTAGATGATGATACAGATTTTTCACATTTACATTGAGAAGCTTAAATGTTCTTACAATTTAATAAATGAAGATATACTCGTCCATTTATTGACTGGTGTGTGTGATCAACAGTGCACTTAAATATGTTATATACAATATTAAAATAAAAACTTAAAACTGCCAGTTCTCTATGTTTGGTTATTATTCATATTGTTTGTATGTAACTCTGGGGTGAGGATACAGACCCTGGTACCGGTAGCGGATGAGGATTAAGGATACAGGACTGAACCATGACCCACACACACAAAACAAAAGTTGTCTGTGTAGTTTTATTCTTGAAAGAAGTGAGAAGTTCCTCTTGTGTTTAATGGAGTGGATACGTATAAATTCTCAGGTTAGAGACTGACGCTGTTAACACAAAATAAACAGGAACAAACACATTCAGCAGTTAAACAAAATTCAGATCTTGTACCAAATGTCATCCAACACAACAGAGACACACAATGAGTTCAACACAAATTGTAATAAAGATAATTAGAAAGAAATTGGTCAAAATGAAGCATAGTGTGTTTATGTCTTTCTTTGTTCCCTGAATATACTCAGACTTAACACGTTTAAACAGTCAGGACAGTTCAGGAGATTCTGTCTCATGTTTATTGTCCCAACCACCACAACAACTTCCTCATATGTCCAAACATACGTGGCCAAAAAGATGATTTTGATTCTGAGATTCTGCAATTTCTGGTGAAAATGTCGTCATTTTGCTGCATTTACCATCAGGTTGAAATAAATAAATAAATAAATAAATAAAAGAAACATTTTATTCATGGCCATGAAATTCCATGCACACATGTGTCCTGCTAAGATTCACTGAAACCAACAGGACGTCGGCCATTTTGCTAGATGGTTCAAACTGTTGGTTAAAAATGGTTAAATGGTTAAAAATGTCTTAAAACCTGAGTCTCTGTCCCACGGTCTGGACGTTACATCACCTCACACTTTAGAGTTCCCCATAAAAACAGGACGTTGACATAATTCACATCCACGTTGGCTAATGTTGCTGAACATGTTTGACAGGAGTCAGAGTATTGAATGTATTTATTAGGCCACGTTCAGGGATGGTCATAGCACCACCTTCAGGAGAAAGAGAGTCAGTGAGTGTCATGGTTCTGTCTCTGTCTTTTCTTCTGTGGATCATGTTTTGGAGTTTCCTGTTTTATTTTGTCATGTTTCTTAGTTTCCTGCCTGTCTTGCCTCCTTGTGTTTCTGTCACGTCTGTGTCATGTTTTGTGTTTCCTGTTTTGCTAAGTTTCAGATTTCCTGTCTGTGTTTGTGTTGCCTTGTGTGTGTTGGTTGCTTTCTCCTGGTGTGATCGCCCTCATCAGTTTCACCTGTGTCTTGTGTATTTATAGCCCTGCTTTCCCTTTGTTCTCTGTTGTGTTGTTAATGTTGTTTTCTCCTTGTCTCCATGCTATGTTATGATCCTTTTTGATTGTTGTATTTTCATGCCGTGTGCAGCACCTTTTGTTAATTATTAAATAGCCCTTTTCCCCTGGAGTCCTGCCTGCCTCATTTGTCCTGCATTTGGGTCATCAGCTCCTACCACATCAATATTCTAAACCTGACAGTGAACTGACCTGAGGTCTGTTTCACAAAGCAGGTTCAACAAACTCTGAGTCTAATCCTGAACTCTGAGTTAGAAAACTCTGAGTTTCCGGTTCCAGAACAACGGATTTGAGTTGGTTTAATCAACTCGGAGTAGTTTGACCTGGAGTTAAGCGCGTGCACCACAACTATAAAAAAAACAGCATCAATGGAGCCACGATTCAACGAGTCACCATGGCAACAGGGAAGAGGAGGGCTACGAAGTGGAAATCCTAATGCGCTGATACAGAGAGTTTCAACACGTTTTTAGAAAGAAGTGCAAAAGAGATGGAGACGGCATAGGAGAACATTGCTGCTCGGGTCAATGTGTAAGTTTAAATGTGTACTTATATGACAATAATATTACAGGGGAATCTGCTTGAATAGGAGCATATTCATTTATTTCTTTTGTGAAATCCCGCGGGGGAGAAGAGCACTTGGCATCAGCTTAAGATGAAATATAAAAACATTGTTCAAACAGGTCAGACTTCGGCCTGGAGGGACCTCATTCTGATCATGTTTTACACTGTGAAGTAAATATTAAGTGGATATTTGACTGTGCAGTTGTTTTATCCCCAACATAATGCTGTTTTCACACACGTAAATGTCTTCTCGTCTATATCATGTTCCGTTAAATAACCCAGCCTGTTTAAACTAACACAGACTTCTACTCAGCCAACAGAAAGAAGGCAGATGGGTGGTGGTCCAGCACCTCCACCTCTAACGGAGGCAGAGGAGCCATAAGCCAGAATATTGGAGGCCAGTGTCTGAGGGAATCCCTGGAGGAGCTCATCCTCTGAGTCCACCCCCCAACACACAAGCATCTTTATAAAATGTAAGAGGGCTATAGATATTTTTTAAGGTCTATTCATACAATTATTTATTTGTCTATTTTTCTTTTGTCCCAACAGATTCTGATGGTACGGCTCAAAAAGATAATTGTCTGGAAATGCTAAAAACATCAATGCACGGTCTGAAAACATCTCCAATGAATATTTACCTCCAATAATTCTCTGTGCAGTAATGCTGCACCTTCATCCACGGGATCATTGTAAAAAGGACATGTTGGTGAAAAGAGTCGCCTCCTACTGGTCCTAATGGACTTCTGATAGAGCTACTGAATCTGATTTCTTTTAATGATTTTTGACAGACGTCAGAACAAGACTTTGCCAAAACTCACCTGCTGACAGAATGAAAGAGGAAATCAAATGGTGTGTATGGCTGAAAGAGGGCGGAGACAGAGAGAAACTCCAGGTTTAATGAGTAAAACCAGGTCCCCACCAGGTTAGGTTCATGGAGTCTGTTACTATGGTAACTGACCGAGAGCTTAAGTTACCTCTCTCTGTGAAACAGGCTAGAGTTATCCTGCTTTCTCTGGTTTGAGTTACCTCTTTTTTGTGAAACGGAAAACTCAGAGTTTCCCTCATTTCAGGGTGAATAAACTCAGTTTTCACTAAACCTGCTTTGTGAAACGGACCCCAGATCCACCACAAATGTGATGACATGAAGCCATAAGAACATGTAACATGCAGTTGGAAATATCAGCTTCTTTTTTTGTCTGTTGTGCTGAATTTGAGTGAACTATTGTTCAAAGCTCATGAAGCTTTATTCACAATGTAAAACACTTTCTTTTGGAGGCCCATGTAAAAATGTCTGAACAGCACCCGACATGTCTGTAAACTACTCATGTCTGTAATCCTCCAAGACGGACAAATATTTCTCTTGGGTCCATTTTCAGACGTTGTATTTCAATGAACTTGTCCTACAGACTTTGTAGAGTCTGGACGAGGGTCCAGCTCAGTCAGGAGGGTGTGAGGGCCCGTTCATCACTGGTAGACACTTGAGTTTATTTGTATGTTTTGTATCAGTGAGAAAAAAAAATGTCCACACATGAACTGAATTCCAATGCATTCTTTGAGCAGGAATTCTGTTTGTGTTTGTCGCCATTTCACATGTAAACACATTAGTCCTGATAATCTTTGTAATAATTTAATTCATCATCTTTGCTGATGATGTGAATGTATTAAACTATCCTGACAGCAGGGTTCACATATGCAGCATCTAAACTCACTGTGAAGGCACAAAAGTGAAAGTATGAGACTTTGTCCGTTAACAGCTGAGTTGATGTGGGCGTGTTTGTTTTTCCAGCCAATCAGTGTCTGTCACTGAGCACTGACCAAACCTGTTTCAGGTATGTGAATCCTTTGCCTCCATTTCCTCCTGCTTATTTCTTTCCTTCTTTTGTCCTTTTATTTATTTGTGTCTCTGTCGATCGTCCTCTTGTGGGTCCTATCCTCCAGACGTCCCTCAACCTTCCTCCTCTGATGGAGTCAGAACCAGCTTCCTGATCGGTAACAGAGACAGAGACACAGCAGAGAGATGAGGGGTTTTAGAAAAGTTAATACAACAATGTCAGGATTTTCAGAGCGACTTTCACCAACGAGATGAGAGTGAATTTGACTTTAGTTGACTGATATATAAATGATTTTATTGGTGGATTGTAGCTGCTACGTTGCTGTGAGTGATGGTGCTGCAGTAAATGCTGACTGTTAGTGAATGAGTGGGTTTCAACATTTGGTCGACTGTCGTTAAGGTGTGGGTGGTGGAATCTACTTCCCTGTATGAACCCTGTACAGCTGAGTATCCGGGTGCTACACCTGCCATGGAATTAATCATCTCACCATTTTGTTAGCCCACTCCTTAGTATCCCTAGGGTTAGGGTTAAATAATATAAAAAAAACATCTTTGTGTTTGTGCTCAGCTCTAAATCACTGTTTTTTTTTTTTTTATTTCTGTGTCATTTCCAGGCCATCCCTTTCTGACACCCAACCTGTTTTGTCCTTTTTTTTTTTTTTTTGTTAATTATATGCTTCTTCAGTATAAATTAATAGAGAGAGAGAGACATAGAGACATAGCAGAGAGATGAGAGATTTTAGAAAAGTAAAATTATACAACAATGGGGGGGCTGTCACTCACGAGGTAAGACTGAAGGGTCTTCCAGCAGTTGGGGCACCAGAAAATTACTTTCTCATAAAAATATATAGATTTTGTCTGTTTTACATTTTTTAAAACATTTTTAGAAACATTTTCACAGTTTAAAACAATGACATTACCCATAAATGTGGTAAATAAATATTGTAATACAAATGATAATGCTTAAATTTACATAAATTTAAATATGCCTATCCCAGCTGTCAATTTCCAAATGATAGCACACAAACTGTCTGCAGCAGGTTTGATGTCCTTACAACAGAGCTGCTCTTTGATAGTGACCTGTGTTACACCATCTATCAGCCATCCTTAGCTCTGTGCTCCCTCCCCAGCTCCCACTGTGAATGTATAAAACAATGTGTACAACAGCAGGGTTCACGAGGACAGAATGTGATGCATGACATAGGAATGTGGCAGTTGCAGCAAGTGAACTGTCAATAGTCAACAGTCTGCTCCTGTCTTACTTGCTGTATGTTTGTGTTTTTTAATGACTTTGTTGTCTTCATCCAATCAGACACTGAGCACTGACCTAACCAGTTTCTGACACACCTCACTCCCGAGAAGTGTTTCAGGTATGTAAATCATTTGCCTCCATTTCCTCCTTCTTACCTCTTTCAGTTGTTTTCCATCTGTCCATTTGTGTCTCTGCCGATCGTCCTCTTGTGGGTCCTCTCCTCCAGACGTCCCTCAACCTTCCTCCTCTGATGGAGTCAGAACCAGCTTCCTGATCGGTATGTAACAGAGACAGAGACACAGCAGAGAGATGAGGGGTTTTAGAAAACTGAAAGTATAAAACAATGACATGCCTGGATTTGTAGAGGGGCTGTGACCAACGAAGTAAGAATGAATGGTTTATGGTTAAAGTCTGACTTTAGTTAACTGATATATTAATATATTTATCGGTGAATCCTCTTTTGGTGGATTGTAGCTGGTACTATCATGAAATGAGTGTTGGTGAGGTTCAGCATTTATTCTTTTTGTTTGTGTGCCGTCACACTGACGCTTCTTTGTTGTGTTTCTTACAGTCTGACAGAATAAATTGGAATCTGCCTTTGATACCTCAGCCTGTTTCTGTTGCCAGTCTCTCCTTTGGTCAGTCTCAGTTCTGAATCTTTACGTATCTGTCGATTGGTTGCCTCAATTATTATTTGTTTCACTTGATAGAAATATTTGATGGATGGAACTTCCTCTCCTGCTCCTTAGTATATCCACCCTCACTGCCTTTTGGAATTCATTTAGAGCATCATCTGCTTCATTTTCAGGACTCTCTGATTCTTCAGATGGACGGCCTGCTCCTTCACTTCCTGCCCATAACCATCACTGGTTTGGTTTTCTGTCTTCTCCTGACTCACTACTGTAAAGGTAAATTATGTAGATCTTTGTTGGAGCAAATATGGTTGTTAGAAACAATCTGTTTATTATAATGTGAAGTATTAATTGTTTGAGAATTCTGGGAAACCATCCAACCAAACCAAGCCTTCATCAGTCTCAGTAAACAAGGTTCACAGCCTGCAACATCTTTGAGTTTGTACATATATTAACAGAATATCAGCAGATTTTCAGACCAGTCCTGAAAGTGGAAAAAGAGAATCAAATCAAACATATGAAACAGAAATATTAAATTTGTGTATTTGTTTTTTGGGGTTTTTTTTTGTCAGGAAATGAGCCAATATCATATATGAATGGTGAACCTCTAGGAATAGAACTTAATTTCAAGGTTCTGTGCTGAGAAATGTTTCTATCAATGTGATGAAAGTGTATCACTTCTTGGTTTACGTGAAATAAATCAGGGATTAGTTTCAGTTTGATCTTCACAACATGTTTGTGTTGAAGTGTATGATGACAACATTTTAGTTTGACACAGGTTGTGTGTGTGACTGTGTAGAAATGTCTTGACTCTGTCAGACTCAGTCTGTTTCATTTCAGATGATGCTGCTGTTCCCATCAACACTGGTTTGGCTGTTAGCTTAGCTGTTAGCATCATGGTTATTTTTGCAGGTGTCTTCTTTGTGTGGAAACAAAATAGAACCAGTAAGTTACAGATGAGTCACCACATTAATGATATAAAACACCAGCAAACATCTTTTCTAGTTGAATTCAGCTGCTTTGATTTTACACAGAAACCAAGAAAAGATCCAGAGATGAAGCAGAGAAGGAGAAACTTTTAGAAGAAACTAAAGATGTAAGAGACAAGAAGTAAAACATTAAACGTTCAGATTGATGAGTTTGAAGAAAGTTTTTATCAGTAAACCTGCTGACTGATCATCATCAATCTGTCTGTCTGATAGCTGACAGAGAAATATGAGAAGATTGAAGAAGAGCTGCAGAAAACCAAAGAAGAACTGAAGAACAAGACTGAAGAGATGGAGAAACATGTAGAGACACACACATAAACACTATCATTGTGTTATTGAGGACTGACCTCTGATCAACACAACTGTGACTTTGCTCCATCTACTGGTGAAATGATACAACTGCAGGTTTTCTCCTCCTCTCAGGTCAATGAACTAAAGGAGGAGAAGAAGAAGCTGCAGGAGGAACTGGAGACCAGAAACAAAGAGATGGAGGAGACAAAAGATGAGGTGAAGAACAAGCTCATAGACATGGAGAGAGAAGTCAAAGTCAACTTTATTGTCAGTTTCAATATAATATGTGCAACACATTCAGAATTGAAATGATCTTCCTCAAAAACAACTAAACAAAAAAATATAACCATTAAAAGTGCAAATGTCGAGATTTAAAAGTGGAGCATGAAATATATATATTATGATGTTGATTCACTTCAATAAATAGTTCAGAAAGAAAACAATGAAATCATGAACAAGACTTAATGACATCTCAGAGAAACACTAAACAGAACTGATCAGGAATTAAATCTGTCTTCATCTCTTCTTTCTACCAGTTAATGAAGCAGATCAACCAACGGGAAGAGAAACATCAGAGAGAAATAAAGGAGCTGGAAACAGAGGTTCATGTTGAATACACATCTTTTAATTCCATAATAAGGAAGTAATTTAGAACCAAATCAGTTTTGTAATGTTCCTCAATCAAAGTAAATGTTTCTCATCATGTCTCTTTATGTGACTTCACTCTCAGTGGGAGAAGAAGCTCAAAGAGGAGGAGAAGAAAAGAGAAAGAGCTGAGAAAGAAGTGGAGACACTGAAGAGGAAACTGGAGACTGAGGTTTGTCTCTTTCTCCTGAGAATCATCAAATCATTTTTCTATTTTCTATCAGATTGTGGACAGCAGAGATGGTTCTAAAACTGAAGTGTTGCTCATTGGTTCTGAAACTAGAGACAGAAACTCAGCAGGAAACTGGAAGAACTGGGAATAATCTTAGAGTCACATCTCAGGTCTGAGGTTCACATTAGAAACATGAACATGTCACAGTGTCAAGTTAAGAACATTATTAGTTGGTTTAGTTGAGTTTGTTTTTGTGTTTCTTGTCCTGCTTCACTTCCTGTCTCTGTTTTCCTCTGATCATGTGATTGTTTTCTCCTTGTGTGTTGCTCCCCTCATTAGTTTCAGTAAAGACATAGACTCATATGTGGTTTAGACTTCTGCATCAATCTGACACTGTAGCCTGATGCTCCATCTACAGGTAAAATGATAGAACTATAGGAATAAACAGCATTTAAAATCCACACAGTAGATAATAGAGAATATGTTCTGGACAATGTAGAGTCTGACTGTTAACAATCTGGACGTCACCTCCTTTTTACTCAGGTCACTGAACTAAAGGAGGAGAAGAAGAAGCTGCAGGAGGAACTGAAGACCAGAAACAAAGAGATGAGGACCAGAAACAAAGAGATGGAGACCAGAAACAAAGAGATGGAGAAAAGAAACAAAGAGATGCAGGAGATGAAAGATGAGGTGAAGAACAAGCTCATAGACATGGAGAGAGAAGTCAAAGTCAACTTTGTTATCAATTCCAATATGTGCAACAGATACAAGATCTTCCTCAAAGGCTACAGTGCAGCAATTAAACAAAAAAATATAATCATGTAAAATGCAAACACTGAGATTTAAAAGTGGAGCATGAAATATATACATACATATATATATATATATATATAAATATTATGATGTTGATTCACTTCAATAAATACTTCAGAAAGAAAACAATAAAATGAGGCAGAGAAAATTAAACATCAGAGAGAAATAAAGGAGCTGGAAACAGAGGTTCATGTTGAATCCACATCTTTTAATTCCATAATAAGAAAGTAGTTTAGAACCAAATCAGTTTGTCATGTTCCTCAATCAAAGTAAATGTTTCTCATCATGTCTCTTTATGTGACTTCACTCTCAGTGGAAGAAGAAGAAGCTCAAAGAGGAGGAGAAGAAAAGAGAAAGAGCTGAGAAAGAAGTGGAGACACTGAAGAGGAAACTGGAGACTGAGGTGCTTCATTAATAAAGTCTGAATGATTGAGAGATAGAACATGAAGCTGACTGATGTGAAAGGACTAATCTGTGGATGTCGTCTCCTCCCAGTCAGAGAGAAACAAACCTGAACAAACGCATCTTCACAATTCTCTGACAAATCAGAACAGCGGCAGCTCAGACAGTCAGGAGACGTCAGGAGACATCGCTGTGTTCATTCATGCCGAGACCAAATATATAAGTCTACACAACCTGTTTGATCAGGTGATGTTGCTTTAAGAGTCAAAATCTATTTTCTCAATTTTTTTAATAGAACATATTGACGCAACAGGTTTAATAGACACCAAAATTCATTTGTTCCTGTCTCTGCGTCTCATTCTTCTTCTTGTGTTTCATTTCCGTCCTGCAGGACAAACCACTGGGAGGACGTCACTTAAAAGTCCAGATCAACAATAGTGAACTCATCACATACACATTTAAACAATCAATGAAACTCAAGGCTGGAGAGATTGTTACTGTGAGTCTTTGTAGATGTTTCATTGATGTTGTTATATTTTCCATTTTCTTACTTTTCCTTCAGTTTTTCTAATGACTCTTTCTCTGTGACCTTTGGATTTACTACATTTACAGTTCTGCCATCCAGACCATAAGCTTCATTTTACTGTACCTGGTGACCTGGTGTGGGAGGACCTGAAGTCCTGGAGGCGTGGAGACAGAGTCCAGGTCTCTCTGCAGTGAAATAGTTCCCAGTCGAACTCCTTCAATAAAGTTCAGTAATCCAGCAAACAGCAACAAGATTACATTTTCTGTTTTCCAATTAAACTCATGGATGGTATTGTGTCACAGGGCTCTTTTGATCACTAAAATCAATCTCAGACACCTGTGATAATTAGTTTGCCAGTTGAGCCCACTGTAAAAAACTACTTAAGAAGGGTGTTCCATGTTCAATGCCATTACAAATTAGCAAACAGATATTTAAAGCTGCTGGTGCCTCTGAAGTCCCACGAACATCAAGGTCTAGGATCCTCCAGAGGCTTGCAGTTATGCGTAAATCTTCTATACGGCCACCCCTAAACAATGCTCACAAGCAGAAACGGCTGCAGCGGGCCCAGAAATGTATGAAGATTAATTTTCAAACAGTGTTGTTCACTGATGAGTGCCATGCAACCCTGGATGGCCCAGATGGATGGAGTAGTGGATGGCTGGTGGAGGGCCACCATGTCCCAACAAGGCTGCAACGTCAGCAAGGAGATAGTGGAGTCATGTTTTGGGCCGGAATCATGGGGAGAGAGCTGGTCGGACTCTTTAGGGTCCCTGAAGGTGTGAAAATGACCTCTGTAAAGTATGTGGAGTTTCTGACTGACCACTTTCTTTCATGGCACAAAAAGAAGAACCGTGCCATCTCATGCTGCAAGGAATATCTCTGCATCATTGACTGCTATGGGCATAAAAGGAGAGAAAGGCCCCCGTCCTCCCTGACCTCAATCCTATTGAGAACCCTTGGAGCATCCTCAAGCAAAAGATGTATGAGGGTGGGAGGCAGTTCACATCCAAACAGCAGCTCTGGGAGGCTATTCTGACATCCTGCAAAGAAATTCAAGCAGAATCCCTCCAAAAACTCACAAGGTCAATGGATGCAAGAATTGTGAAGCTCCTATCACTTAAGGGGTCCTATGTTAAAATGTAACTTGACATATGTTAAGATGTTTTTGATTGAAATAGCTTTTGCATTCAGTAAATATGACCCTAATTCTACAAATTCAAAAGATGAGCATTTTCAGTTCTTAACAACCTGTAAAATGTTATAAAACTCTGTTGTGCGTAATAATTTGGAACAGTGCATTTTAAGTTTTTTATTTTTGAAAAATACTGTTGTCATTAGGAGGTTTGTTCAATAATATTAGAATTCATTAAACAGTTGATGACTTGAAAATCATGCTGACTGTCATTTGCAGTGTACACCACAGTGTAGTTTCCTTTCTAGAAGTCTCTTAAATTGATGCAACTCAAGTCCCAGGTCATCAATGTTTGCATCGCACAAATGATCAAATACAAAGTGGCGTCTTTTAAAAATGCATCACTTTTGGGGTTGAGAGATCGGATACTAAGCATCAGCCCATAACTGGTCGCTTAATTAACTAAGCATGCAATCAGTGACAGGATAGAAAAATGTTTCTATATCACATTCTAGCTCCCTCTGATCAACAAATATTAAACACTTCATCCCATAAGTTATCAAAGAATGACTCCTGCCTGAAATCATTCCAACTGTGAACTAAAGCTTCAACTGAATCAACAGCTCTTCAACGGTTGGTGACTGGAACACATCAGAAAGAAGCTTTGTTTCCCCAAATGATTTACAAAGTGTAACCAGACGCACAGCAAATTCTAAGTCAGTCTGGGCCAGAAGACCACATGCCTCAGAACATTTATCCCCTCTTGTTTAAGAGGAGCTAATCTATCCATTATGTTAGAGCTAAAAAGAGACATGTTGGAGCGCTCTTGTGCTGCCGTACATCTCCCTTTGTAGAGCGAGCCCTTTGGGATGCACATATGAACCAGAAGTGAAAACATAGAGACTCTGTAACAAAGCAAATAGCTCCTCTGCCTCTGGGACAGCTTTGACAGCATCAACTAGCACTAAATTCAGACAGCGTGTACTGCAGTGAACTGCAGTGAACTGCAGTGACTTTCCAGTAAGTGGAGTATTTTTTCTATAATCCCTGCAGCATTAAGCCTCTCTGCACATTCAAAATGTAGGAAACTCTCCTTAATGGCTCCATTGTAATAGTAACAGAGTATGAAAAAAATCTGTTCTTGATTTGACGCATCTTTTGTTTCATCTGCCGTGACACTGAAGAATTCATTATTTTTTTACCTCTTCAACGATCTCTGACCAAACAATCAAGCACCTCATTCTGAATTGTTTTACTTGTATCTTTTGTGTTATGAATAGTGGCCAATCTGTGTTTAACAACCACATCATGATTGTGTCCAGAGTTTCCCTGAAGTTGCCTTTGTTGTTAGATTCCTCAGATTCATCATGTCGTCTCTGTGATATGTTTTGACTAGTTGTAAGCAACAGCTCTTCACCAATTGTTTCAACGTATTCTCTCTCTTTGTCTGCACTGAAAAACCTTCGTGTCTTTCAGTGGCTTTTTTTCCCCAGTTTCTAAAACGCAGTGGTGAGTCACATACAGTCACTCATAGATTTGCTGGGCTAAAATGGTGGAATGCATACCTACACTGCTTACACACACACACACACACACACACACACACACACACACACACACACGTGTTCAACATCACACACCTGATGGTGCTGTACTTGACATGCATGGTGAATCTGGTTGTCCCAGTGACTCATTGGGTTGTCCCTCATTCCGTCCCTCCATCTGATCCTGAATGTCTTCCCTCTCACTCTCAGAGGCCTCACTTTCCACCTTGCCTGGGGTTCCCTGTGGCTTCGGCGCTTGCTCACTTTCCTGGGGTCGTGGTGTATCGGTGGCCGACTCTCCCTGGATCTCCTGGTGGGCCTTGGCGGTCTGGGCTGGCGGGCTCCCTGTCCCCTCCTCTCCCTCCCCTCTGCAGCGCCCTCCTACCTTCGCCCGGCTCCTCCTCCAGCCCCTCCTCCCTTACGCTGGTGGCTGGGCCCTCGCTGGTCGGGGGGCCCTTCCTGGGGTCCGGGGGGCCCCGGCGGTCGGGGCCACGCCCGGCGCCTTGGGGTCGGAGACTGAGGTAGGGGGGCTGCCTGAGTACCACCCTGGGCGTGTCCGGTCGCTCTGTCCCGCTGGGGCTGGTGGAGCTGCGGGGGGTGGGGTCTCCGTCCACCTTGGGGGCACCCCTGCCACCCTGGGGATGGATGGGGGGGTAGGTGATGCCAGTGCTCGGCTGGTCGCTGTTGGTTCTTCGGGGTTTCCTGGGGGTCTGTCACATCCTGGTTGCTGTGCTGGGGGCGGGTCTGGTCGGGGGACTTCCTGAGTCCTGGGGGCCCTCGCCCCGTCTGTGGGTCCCATAGGCTGCTGTTGCGCCTCGGCCCTGCTGCCGGGGACTTGGCCCTCACTTGCCTGCCTCCTAAATTTCTACATTGCTTGTAGCATGTTCCACAAAATCCACAAAACCTCAGGTTGGAAAATCTCAGTCTGGACTCTCGCCACTGGGAACGGATTCTGCTGGACCAATCAGATCCATGGTTTAACAGTAGTCATACACGTCACCTGAGAAATTGACAGGAAATGACTTAAAAGGACGAAAAGCTGACAGTTGTGCACAGAAATAGTTCTGTGTCTGATTAGTTGAAGGACTGTCCAGTGGCTCAAATCAAGTTCAACTTGAAGAATAATTCATTAATGTCTCTCAGCCAAAAACACTGTACAAGATATTTTCCATGTGGAGCGACTGGAACTACTACTAACTACATTGTTGTAGTTTCATTTTAAATTATATTTATTTATTTCTGAAGAATGGACTCAGAAAAGTCCACGATAGATTACGTTCCTGTCTTGGTCACAACCTGCTGGAAATGCACTAAACAAAAAGCCAGGTACTTTTACACTGTATTTAAGATACTTTCCTTTTGTGATTCGACGTCACCATAGGATTTTATTTTTTTATTTTTTCTGTTGGCGTCTGTCTTTAACTTGGACAGATTTGTGAGTGACGGTTCAGATTGAACCTGTGCCAGTTTTAGGATTTTTTTAAAAGGTCATGGGTTTTATGGCACTTCAGGTAAAGATTTTGTTTAATTAAACTCTGATTTACTAAAATATTTAAGTTAGTTTAAAGGTGCAGCTGGTAGTTGAAAGACACTTTAGAGGTCAGTTTACATGACCTCAGTATCAGATGAAGTTTTACAAGTAAAAACAAAAGGAGAAGGAACACGGCTGATGTCATTTCTCTTTGATGTGAACCTTTTGTTTGTGTTGCAGCATGAAATTATTGTCGTTACTCCAGTTAGAGTTTTAACTGCCTTCAGGTGCAGAGGTGTAGTGTAATGGATGTGGCTGATGCAGCTGTTTAGCTCTTATCCTCCCAATACTACAGATATGATTCAGGGCAAGAGCGAGCGGCTCATACAATAACACTACGTATATCAGATTGTATTTATATATGTGTTGTATTGTGTTGTTTTGTTGAACTAAGACTTTTCATGTCATTTAAAATAAGATGATAAATAACCGCTGTTACTCGTACTCTGTTAGTCTATTAGCCCACGTTGCTCTTTGTCCTGTGTGATATCTTTGTGTAGATGCATTGTGTTTTCCACTGTCGTCCTGCACAGTTTTGTATCGGCTGCTTGAGTTTCCACACGTGCACTTTATCTTCAGTCCCTTGTATTGTTTTCAGTGTTGTGTCTTCATGCAGCTCCATGGTCCCAGAGGGACGTCCTCTCATTTCACTATGTGCTGCACCTGTTATTTAAAGTTGAAATGACAAAAAAAAAACACAACTTTTCACCTCCTTTCACATCATCTCATGATTTTAATGACCAATTCTGATGAGTCTTCTCATATTAAATAATTGTTTTCTGTCGATTTAAGCTCAGATTTATTTCCTAGTTCACAGCTACAAGGAGAGACTCTTTTTAAAGACTCATTATTAATGAACAGACGTCACTTGTTTGTGATTAATGGCTCCATCTAGTTGTAACAGTTGTCATAAATAGTGAAATAAACCATTGAGACCAAAACAGTTTTTTGAACCAGGCTGTAAACATGTTTAATGATGCTGTAAAGTTGGGCTTTTTAACATGGGGGTCTATGGGGATTTGCTCCCTTTTGGCGCCTCTAGTGGCCACTCGATGAACTGCAGTTTTTTTACAGTTCCTCCTGAGCTTCAACACTCAGAGCTGGAAGTCGCTGCTTGATCTGGACACTTGATGTTTAGTGTAAGGTCTGAACAGGACTAAATGGAAGTATATTAAGTGTTTGTGAATGTCTCGTTTTTGTGTTGCTTCCAAGTGAACAAATAAAACACACCTTCATGTGACTACAGTCTGCTGTTCTAGTACGTGATTCCTCTTCTTGGTTCTCTCCTTCTGATTTTGGGTTTGTGAAGTGTGTGCAACGCGTGAAGGTTAAAAGGTAATTTACCGTCTGTCAGCTCGTAAAATGACCAGACGTGAGGAGACAAGTTTCCTTTGTTATGAATGTGGGTTCTTGGGGATGAGAACCAAATATAAGGAGACTGTGAGAGCTGAACGAGAGAGAGGGGATTTACAACTGGTCAGAAGATCTCTCAGAAATTTCACTGCCATCTCCTGCAGCTTTGTCCTGAGTCACTGTGACTAAAGCCTTGTGTTAACTTCTCAGCTGTTCAGACAAACGTCTTCTTTGGCGTCCTCAAGCGCCTAAAGCGCCTTGTGTACTTTAAAGGCACTGTAGAAATTTATTAAGTTAAGAAAGTTATTATTATTAAATAGAAAAAATAATTAAAAAAACAGTCATAAAATCCTCATACATCAACATTTTTTTCCATTTTTTTCTACATAAATCCACTTAAACAACTTAAACTGTTCAAAACCAGCAGGTCAAACCTTCAGACTGACATTTAAAGAGTTAAAATTCTGAAAACTCTTTGAAGTTGTTCTAATGATTCATGAAAAAAAGTAGAAAAAAATATTGAAGTGTGAGGATTTTATGGCAGTTTCTTTATGTGTGAACATTTTTGTCACAAATGGACAAAATGCATCATGAGAGTATGAACGACATGTGAACGTAAAAGACACTGGATTTCAAAAGTTTGGCTAAAGAGAAGAGTCAGAGGTTTGCATGAGGCTTTACTGTTTGTGAGGGCTTCATATTATATTTGTGTTGTTTCTTTGTTCAGTCGTTTCCAAGTCAAATGAAACACATCTTCATGTGACTACAGTCTGCTGTGGTGTTTTCCTACATGAAAACCTTCATTAACATCCCCTGCAGCTGTGTCCTGAGTCAGGATGAGACTGAAGCCTTGTGTTAACTCCTCAGCTGATCAGATCAGTTTTGTCTCAGTTTCCTCATCACATATTTCACTCATTCGTCAGTTCATGCTGTGCAGTCATTCCTAAAGTGTTAGATGCTCCTTGCATCAGACTCTCAACAACAAGCTTCAACACAGAGTTTTTATTTTATTTATTTTATTCATTATCAACAACAAAAACAAAGTCACAACAAAGTCAAAATCAGTCAGTCTCTTCACATTCAGTTCATGGACTCTGATTGGATCTTTAAATTAACTTCTAATCCTAGAGGTGCTCCTCACTGATGTAATACTGACTCATGTTCTTGAATAAGCAAATACAGAGTTAAAATAACGAGTCTTTAAATGGAAAAGTATGTCTTTATTAAATTGTCACATTTAAGCCTCTCATTGCAATCAACTATGTAAAAAAGTAGAATTAAAACATTAAAATATTAATTCTGTCAGATTTTAACAACATAAAACACTGACGTCATCCTGTAAAAATCTTTAAACAAACCAACGTTCACATCAAACTTGACTAATCCAATAAAATGGAGCCAAGTGTTTCCAGAGACTTTCTCTGCAGTGTGTGGTTTCTGCAGGAAGATCTGAGTCGTGCTGTTTCTCATCTATAATGTTGCTGTTTGCTGGATTACTGAACTTTATTGAAGGAGTTCAACTGGGAACTATTTCACTGCAGAGAGGCATGGACTCTGTCTCCACGCCTCCAGGACTTCAGGTCCATCCACACCAGGACAGCACATAAAGTAAAACGAGGCTTATGGTCAATTCTGATATGTGCAATACATACAGGATTGAAATGATCTTCCTCTAAGGCTACGGTGCAGCAACTAAACAACAAAATATGATCATGAATAATGCAAACGTTGAGATTTAAAAGTGGAGCATGAAATATATATATTATGATGTTGATTCACTTCAATAAATACTTCAGAAAGAAAACAATGAAATGAGGTCGAGAAAATTAAACATCAGAGAGAAATAAAGGAAACAGAGGTTCATGTTGAATCCAGATCTTTTAATTCCATAATAAGGAAGAAGTTTAGAACCAAATCAGTTTGTCATGATCCTCAATCAAAGTAAATGTTTCTCATCATGTCTCTTTATGTGACTTCACTCTCAGTGGGAGAAGAAGCTCAAAGAGGAGGAGAAGAAAAGAGAAAGAGCTGAGAAAGAAGTGGAGACACTGAAGAGGAAACTGGAGACTGAGGTTTGTCTCTTTCTCCTGAGAATCATCAAATCATTTTTCTATTTTCTATCAGATTGTGGACAGCAGAGATGGTTCTAAAACTGAAGTGTTGCTCATTGGTTCTGAAACCAGAGACAGAAACTCAGCAGGAAACTGGAAGAACTGGGAATAATCTTAGAGTCACATCTCAGGTCTGAGGTTCACTTTAGAAACATGACTAAGAACACATGGATGTTTGACTTTTTAACTGATCCCATGAACCACAAATATTTTATTTTTTTCTTCTTAAGACGCCTTCATTCATCCCACAGTGGAGAAATTCTCATTGTTAACAACAAAAAAAAACGTGACAACATGACCGTCCATAGCGCTGCTCACGCACAACAGATTCCCAGTGCATGTGCATGAACGTAGGTGGGAGAGTGGGAGGGACGGGGTTTATTTTGGGTTTGACCTACATAACAGGGCGGTGAGTCTCCGTGTGCGTCTGGCTGGATTCTACAATTTAAGTGTTATATCAATCATTCTGAGTGTAGATACAACCGCACTTATACAAAATGGAAAGGAATGGATAAATATTTACTAAGACTGAATTTTCTTTGATAGATACAAGGCAAATATAGATGCAGATATATTAGTGAATAAGAACACAAAACAACACATAAGAACACAACACAACACATAAGAACACAACAAAACACATAAGAACACAACACAACACATAAGAACACAACACAACACAACACATAAGAACACAACACATAAGAACACAACACAACACATAAGAACACAACATAAACACATAAGAACACAACAAAACACATAAGAACACAACACAACACATAAGAACACAACACAACACAACACATAAGAACACAACACATAAGAACACAACACGACACACAAGAACACAACACAACACAACACATAAGAACACAACACAACACACAAGAAAACAACACAACACAACACATAAGAACACAACACATCACAACACACAAGAACACAACACAACACAACACATAAGAACACAACAAAACACATAAGAACACAACACAACACATAAGAACACAACACAACACAACACATAAGAACACAACACATAAGAACACAACACAACACATAAGAACACAACATAAACACATAAGAACACAACAAAACACATAAGAACACAACACAACACATAAGAACACAACACAACACAACACATAAGAACACAACACATAAGAACACAACACAACACACAAGAACACAACACAACACAACACATAAGAACACAACACATAAGAACACAACACAACACACAAGAAAACAACACAACACATAAGAACACAACACATCACAACACACAAGAACACAACACAACACAACACATAAGAACACAACGCATAGGAACACAACACAACACATGAGAACACATGAGAACACATAAGAACACAACACAACACATTAGAACACAACACAACAAAACACATAAGAACACAACACAACACATAAGAACACAACACAACACATAAGAACACATGAGAACACATACGAACACATTAGAACACAACACAACACATAAGAACACAACACAACACATAAGAACACAACACAACACAACACATAAGAACACAACGCAACACAACACACAAGAACACACAAGAACACAACACAACACACAAAAACACATAAGAACAGAACACAACACAACACACAAGAACACAACACAACACATAAGAACAGAACACATAAGAACACAACAGAACACAACACATAAGAACACAACACATAAGAACACAACACAACACATAAGAACACAACAAAACACATAAGAACACAACACAACACATAAGAACACAACACAACACAACACATAAGAACACAACACATAAGAACACAACACAACACACAAGAACACAACACAACACAACACATAAGAACACAACAAAACACATAAGAACACAACACAACACATAAGAACACAACACAACACAAAACATAAGAACACAACACATAAGAACACAACACAACACATAAGAACACAACACAACACATAAGAACACAACACAACACAACACATAAGAACACAACACATAAAAACACAACACAACACACAAGAACACAACACAACACAACACATAAGAACACAACACATAAGAACACAACACAACACACAAGAACACAACACAACACAACACATAAGAACACAACACATCACAACACACAAGAACACAACACAACACAACACATAAGAACACAACGCATAGGAACACAACACAACACATAAGAACACATGAGAACACATAAGAACACAACACAACACATTAGAACACAACACAACAAAACACATAAGAACACAACACAACACATAAGAACACATAAGAACACAACACAACACATAAGAACATAACACAACACAACACATAAGAACACAACACAACACAACACATAAGAACACAACACAACACATAAGAACAGAACACATAAGAACACAACAGAACACAACACATAAGAACACAACACATAAGAACACAACACAACACATAAGAACACAACAAAACACATAAGAACACAACACAACACAACACATAAGAACACAACACATAAGAACACAACACAACACACAAGAACACAACACAACACAACACATAAGAACACAACAAAACACATAAGAACACAACAAAACACATAAGAACACAACACAACACAACACATAAGAACACAACACAACACATAAGAACACAACAAAACACATAAGAACACAACAAAACACATAAGAACACAACACAACACATAAGAACACAACACAACACAACACATAAGAACACAACACATAAGAACACAACACACAAGAACACAACACAACACAACACAACACATAAGAACACAACACATAAGAACACAACACAACACACAAGAACACAACATAACACAACACATAAGAACACAACACATAAGAACACAACACAACACACAAGAACACAAAACAACACAACACATAAGAACACAACACATCACAACACACAAGAACACAACACAACACAACACAACACATAAGAACACAACGCATAGGAACACAACACAACACATAAGAACATATGAGAACACATAAGAACACAACACAACACATTAGAACACAACACAACAAAACACATAACAACACAACACAACACATAAGAACACAACACAACACAACACATAAGAACACAACACAACACAACACATAAGAACACAACACATAAGAACACATAAGAACACAACACATAAGAACACATAAGAACACATTCTTTTACGAGTCAACATTCATGAAGGTCCATGTTTAATATTCATTTCACGTTACTTACTTACGTTAATTGTTACAAACTAAATGGGAAAAATTTTTTTTTCTTTAATGAACTCTGAAGAGGGAATTTATTGTTAGAGACACTTTTGATTAAAAAAAAAAAAAAAAGAAGAAGAAGAACAAACTATTATTGTGACCTGGCATCCAGACAAAATAAATGACTTGATTAATAAATTAATAAACATCTCTGATGAAACATGATAAAACCAGCACAACATGGATGTTGACTAAGAGCAGAAAGACAGATTTGAAAGTCTCTCTGTCTGGAACTGATCCCAAGATCCATGAACCACAAGAAGGATTTTATTTGCTTCCTCTCATTGATTCACATGAGAAGAAGTAAAAATAAAAGAACATTCATGAAGGAGGTCTGTTGTTAATCTCATCTCCTCTTTCTGTCTTCTCTCTCCTCAGCTGGAAAAACTAACTGGTGACAAGAAGAAGCTTCAAGAGGAGAAACATCAGCTGAAGAAGGAGATGGAGACCAGAAACAAAGAGATGGAGACCAGAAACTACGAGATGGAGGAGATAAAACAGATGGTGAAGAACAAGCTCATAGAAACATCAACCTGCAGAACTTTATAATTCAATGTTTATTACAAATAAATGAATAAATAAATCAAAGTAAATGTTTCTCATCATGTCTCTTTATGTGACTTCACTCTCAGTGGGAGAAGAAGCTCAAAGAGGAGGAGGAGAAAAGAGACAGAGCTGAGAAAGAAGTGGAGACACTGAAGAGGAAACTGGAGATTGAGGTTTGTCTCTTTCTCCTGAGAATCATCAAATCATTTTTCTATTTTCTATCAGATTGTGGACAGCAGAGATGGTTCTAAAACTGAAGTGTTGCTCATTGGTTCTGAAACCAGAGACAGAAACTCAGCAGGAAACTGGAAGAACTGGGAATAATCTTAGAGTCAGATCTCAGGTCTGAGGTTCACATTAGAAACATGAACATGTCACAGTGTCAAGTTAAGAACATTATTAGTTGGTTTTGCACATGTACATTTTTGCAATGAAGGTGTCCACAGGGTGCAAAATGCATCACAAGAGTATAAATTCATGCAACAAGCTGTAACTAGTTAAAGTCACATACTTCATTCCTCTGGTTATTTGGTGGATTATATCATTGTGTTTTTCTATGTATCGCCTCAGACATGTCCCCTAATGACATGGATCATACTAAACTAAAATTCTGATAAGAACTGAGTCTTACTACGTACGTCAGGCTAAGGTTACTGTGACTGTCTTACGTCCAGATAAACAAAATAAACAGATAAATAACTCTGCTCCACTTACAGGTCAAATGATAGAACTACAGGAATAAACAGCATTTAAAATCCACACAGTAGATAATAGAGAATATGTTCTGGACAATGTAGAGTCTGACTGTTAACAATCTGGACTTCACCTCCTTTTTACTCAGATATATAAACTAAAGGAGAAGAAGAAGAAACTGCAGAAGGAACTGGAGACCAGAAACAAAGAGCTGGAGGAGACAAAAGATGAGGTGAAGAACACAACACAACACAACACATAAGAACACAACACAACACATAAGAACACAACACAACACATAAGAACACAACACAACACACAAGAACACATAAGAACACAACACATAAGAACACATAAGAACACAACACAACACATAAGAACACGCAAGAACACAACACATAAGAACACAACACAACACAACACAACACATAAGAACACAATACAACACATTAGAACACAACACAACACAGAAGAACACAACACAACACAACACATAAGAACACGATACAACACATTAGAACACAACACAACCCAACACATAAGAACACAACACATAAGAACACAACACAACACAAAAGAACACAATACAACACATAAGAACACAACACAGCACAACACATAAGAACACAACACAACACATAGGAACACATAAGAACACATAAGAACACAACACAACACATAAGAACACAACACAACACATAAGAACACAACACAGTACAAAACATAAGAACACAACACAACACATAAGAACACATCACAACACATAAGAACACAACACAACACATAGGAACACATAAGAACACAACACAACACAACACGTAAGAACACAACACAACACATAAGAACACATAAGAACACAACACAACACATAAGAACACAACACAACACAACACACAAGAACACATAAGAACACAACACAACACACAAGAAAACACAAGAACACAACACAACACAACACACAAGAACACAAAACAACACACAAGAACACACAAGAACACAAAACAACACACAAGAACACAACACAACACATAAGAACACAACACAACACACAAGAACACATAAGAACACAACACAACACACAAGAAAACACAAGAACACAACACAACACAACACACAAGAACACAAAACAACACACAAGAACACAACACAACACAAAACACAAGAACACAACACAACACACAAGAACACAACACAACACACAAGAACACACAAGAACACAACACAACACATAAGAACACAACACATAAGAACACATAAGAACACATAACAACACAACACATAAGAACACAACACATAAGAACACATAGGAACACAACACAACACATAAGAACACATAAGAACACAACACAACACACAAGAACACAACACAACACACAAGAACACACAAGAACACAACACAACACATAAGAACACAACACATAAAAACACAACACAACACATAAGAACACATAACAACACAACACAACACATAAGAACACAACACATAAGAACACATAGGAACACAACACAACACATAAGAACACATAGGAAAACAACACATCACAACACATAAGAACACAACACATAAGAACGCAACACAACACATAACAACACAAAACAACACAACACATAAGAACACAACACATCACAACACATAAGAACACAACACAACACATAAAAACACAACACAACACACAAGAACACAACACAACACACAAGAACACACAAGAACACAACACAACACACAAGAACACAAAAGAACACAACACAACACACAAGAACACAACACATAAGAACACAACACAACACAACACATAAGAACACAACACAACACATAAGAACACAACACAACACAACACATAAGAACACAACACAACACATAAGAACACATAAGAACACAACACAACACATAAGAACACAACACAATACACAAGAACACAACACAACACATAAGAACACAACACAACAAAACACACAAGAACACAACACAACACACAAGAACACACAAGAACACAACACAACACACAAGAACACAACACAATACACAAGAACACACAAGAACACAACACAACACACAAGAGCACACAAGAACGCAACACACAAGAACACACAAGAACACACAAGAACACAACACAACACACAAGAACACAACACAACACAACACATAGGAACACAACACAACACATAAGTACACAACACAACACAACACATAAGAACATATAAGAACACAACACAACACAACACATAAGAACACAACACAACACAACACATAAAACACAACACAACACATAAAACACAACACAACACATAAGAACACAACACAACACATAAGAACACAACACAAAACAACACACAAGAACACAACACAACACAACACAACACACAAGAACACACAAGAACACAACACAACACACAAGAACACACAAGAACACAACACAACACACAAGAACACAGAAGAACACAACACAACACAACACATAAGAACACATAAGAACACAACACATAAGAACACAACACAACACATAAGAACACAACACAACACATAAGAACACATAAGAACACAACACATAAGAACACAACACAACACAACACAACACAACACAACACAACACAACACAACACATAAGAACACATGGATGTGGACTAAGACCAGAAAGACAGATTTTAAACATGTTTTATTGATAAATCAACTCTTTTCTTCTTTGCTATGAAGCATTTTCATCTGTTTCTATTAAAAGTCTTTCAGAGTTTTTCTTTACTCATCCTGACGTTTGTCTGTCAGCACATGTTTCATGAATCCTACGTACAAACTTCTTTTTTGTTCTTTTACAACTAAACTAAATGTTTCTCTTCATGTTTCTCCAGAGAGAGAAATCCAGTACAGAGGTTCTTCTTTTTACTAAGAATCTTCTGCTGTAACTTTTTATTCAACTTTAACAAACATCCTTCCTGAAAACAGCCAAACCTCCCACTAGAAACATGATGTTAACTAAGAGCAGAAAGACTTGTCATTGTCTGTCTGTCTTTGATTGGTTTCTAAAGCTCCTCATGTTCTAGGTCCTACCTCCTCATCACATTTATGTTTAATGATGAAAAGTTCTCTGAATGATTGAGAGATAGAACATGAAGCTGACTGATGTGAAAGGACTAATCTGTGGATGTCGTCTCCTCCCAAACCTGAACAAACACAGAACAGCAGCTGACCCTGGTGACCTGGTGTGGGAGGACCTGAAGTCCTGGAAGTCTGGAGACAGAGTCCAGGTCTCTCTGCAGTGAAATAGTTCCCAGTTGAACTCCTTCAATAAAGTTCAGTAATCCAGCAAACAGCAACATTATAGATGAGAAACAGCACGACTCAGATCTTCCTGCAGAAACCACACACTGCAGAGAAAGTCTCTGGAAACACTTGGCTCCATTTTATTGGATTAGTCAAGTTTGATGTGAACGTTGGTTTGTTTAAAGACTTTTACAGGATGACGTCAGTGTTTTATGTTGTTTTAATCTGACAGAATTAATATGTGAGTGTTTTACCTTTGTTTTTTGACACGTTGGACTGTAAATATTTATATAATAAAGACATATGATCATTTATGAACTAGATAATGATACAGATTTTTCACATTTACATTGAGAAGCTTAAATGTTATTACAATTGAATAAATGAAGATATACTCGTCCATTTATTGACTGGTGTGTGTGATAAACAGTGGACTTAAATATATTATATACAATATTAAAATAAAAACTTAAAACTGCCAGTTCTCTATGTTTGGTTATTATTTATATTGTTTGTATGTAACTCTGGGGTGAGGATACAGACCCTGGTACCGGTAGCGGATGAGGATTAAGGATACAGGACTGAACCATGACCCACACACGCAAAACAAAAGTTGTCTGTGTAGTTTTATCTGGAAAGAAGTGAGAAGTTCCTCTTGTGTTTAATGGAGTGGATACGTATAAATTCTCAGGTTACAGACTGATGCTGTTAACACAAAATAAACAGGACAAACACATTCAGCAGTTAAAGACAAATTCAGCTCTTGTACCAAATGTCATCCAACACAACAGAGACACACAATGACTTCAACACAAATTGTGATAAAGATAATCAGAAAGAAACTGGTCAAAATGAAGCATAGTGTGTTTATGTCTTTCTTTGTTTCCTGAATATACTCAGACTTAACACGTTTAAACAGTCAGGACAGTTCAGGAGATTCTGTCTCATGTTTATTGTCCAAACCACCACAACAAATTCCTCATATGTCCAAACATACGTGGCCATGAAGATGATTTTGATTCTGAGATTCTGCAATTTCTGGTGAAAATATCGTCATTTTGCTGCATTTACCATCAGGTTGAAATAAATAAATAAATAAAAGCCCCATGAACTACATTTTATTCATGGCCATGAAATTCCATGCACACATGTGTCCTGCTAAGATTCACTGAAACCAACAGGACGTCGGCCATTTTGCTAGATGGTTCAAAATGTTGGTTAAAAATGGTTAAATGGTTAAAAATGTCTTAAAAACCTGAGTCTCTGTCACACGGTCTGGACGTTACATCACCTCACACTTTAGAGTTCCCCATAAAAACAGGACGTTGACATAATTCACATCCACGTTGGCTAATGTTGCTGAACATGTTTGACAGGAGTCAGAGTATTGAATGTATTTATGAGGCCACGTTCAGGGATGGTCATACCACCACCTTCAGGAGA
Organism: Mugil cephalus; assembly: GCF_022458985.1. Lineage (NCBI taxonomy): Eukaryota > Metazoa > Chordata > Actinopteri > Mugiliformes > Mugilidae > Mugil > Mugil cephalus. The sequence goes on from NC_061770.1 coordinate 32,435,251, forward strand.
AAGAGAGTCAGTGAATGTCATGGTTCTGTCTCTGTCTTTTCTTCTGTGGATCATGTTTTGGAGTTTCCTGTTTTATTTTGTCATGTTTCTTAGTTTCCTGCCTGTCTTGCCTCCTTGTGTTTCTGTCATGTCTGTGTCATGTTTTGTGTTTCCTGTTTTGCTAAGTTTCAGATTTCCTGTCTGTGTTGCCTTGTGCGTGTTGGTTGCTTTCTCCTGGTGTGATCGCCCTCATTAGTTTCACCTGTGTCTTGTGTATTTATAGCCCTGCTTTCCCTTTGTTCTGTGTTGTGTTGTTAGTGTTGTTTTCTCCTTGTCTCCATGCTATGGCATGATCCTTTTTGATTGTTGTATTTTCATGCCGTGTGCAGCACCTTTTGTTAATTATTAAATAGCCCTTTTCCCCTGGAGTCCTGCCTGCCTCATTTGTCCTGCATTTGGGTCCTCGCCTCCTACCACCTCAATATTCTAAACCTGACAGTGAACTGACCTGGGGTCTCTTTCACAAAGCAGGTTCAACAAACTCTGAGCCTAATCCTGAACTCTGAGTTAGAAAACTCTGAGTTTCCGGTTCCAAAACAACGGATTTGAGTTGGTTTAATCAACTCAGAGTAGTTTGACCCGGAGTTAAGCGCATGTACCACAACTATAAATAAAACAGCATCAATGGAGCCACGATTCAACGAGTCACCATAGCAACGGGGAAGAGGAGGGCTACGAAGTGGAAATCCTAATGCGCTGACACAGAGAGTTTCAACACGTTTTTAGAAAGAAGTGCAAAAGAGAGGGAGACGGCGCCGGAGAACATTGCTGCTCGAGTCAATGAGTAAGTTTTAATGTGGTCCTTTACAATCACAATAATATTACAGGGGAAACTGCTCAAATAGGAGCATATTCATTTATTTCTTGGGTGAAATCCCGAAGGGGAGAAGAGCACTTGGCAGCAGCTTAAGATGAAATAAAAAAACATTGTTCAAACAGGTCGGACCTCGGCCTGGAGGGACCTCATTCTGATCATGTTTTACACTGTAAAGTAAATATTAAGTGACTGTTTGACTGTGCAGTTTGTTTTATCCCCAACATGATGCTGTTTTCACACACGTAAATGTCTTCTCATCTATATCATGTTCTGTTAAATAATTCAGCCTGTTTAAACTAACACAGACTTCTACTCAGCCAACAGAAAGAAGGGAGATGGGTGGTGGTCCAGCACCTCCACCTCTAACGGAGGCAGAGGAGCCCTAAGCCAGAATATTGGAAGGTCAGTGTCTGAGGGAATCCCTGGAGGAGCTCATCCTCTGAGTCCACCCCCCAACACACAAGCATCTTTATAAAATGTAATAGGCCTATAGATATTTTTTAAGGCCTATTCATACAATTATTTATTTGTCTATTTTTCTTTTGTCCCAACAGATTCTGATGGTTCGGCTCAAAAAGATAATTGTCTGGAAATGCTAAAAACATCAATGCGCAGTCTGAAAACATCTCAGATGAATATTTAATTCTATGCAGTAATGCTGCACCTTCATCCAAAAAAGTCGCCTCCTACTGGTCCTAATGGACTTCTGACAGAGCTACTGACCCTGATTTCTTTTAATGATTTTTGACAGACGTCAGAACAAGACTTTGCCAAAACTCACCTGCTGACAGAATGAAAGAGGAAATCAAATGGTGTGTATGGCTGAAAGAGGGCGGAGACAGAGAAAACTCCAGGTTTAATGAGTAAAACCAGGTCCCCACCAGGTTAGGTTCATGGAGTCTGTTACTACGGTAACTGACCGAGAGCTTAAGTTACCTCTCTCTGTGAAACAGGCTAGAGTTATCTTGCTTTCTCTGGTTTGAGTTACCTCCCTTTGTGAAACGGAAAACTCAGAGTTTCCTCATTTCAGGGTGAATAAACTCGGTTTTCACTAAACCTGCTTTGTGAAACAGACCCCAGATCCACCACAAATGTGATGACATGAAGCCATAAGAACATTTAACATGCAGTTGGGGATATCAGCTTCTTTTTTTGTCTGTTGTGCTGAATTTGAGTGAACTGTTGTTCAAAACTCATGAAGCTTTATTCACAATGTAAAACACTTTCTTTTGGAGGCCCATGTAAAAATGTCTGAACAGCACCCGACATGTCTGTAAACTACTCATGTCTGTAATCCTCCAAGAGGGACAAATATTTCTCTTGGGTCCATTTTCAGACGTTGTATTTCAATGAACTTGTCCTACAGACATTTTAGAGTCTGGACGAGGGTCCAGCTCTGTCAGGAAGGTGTGAGGGCCCGTTCATCACTGGTAGAAACTTGAGTTTATTTGTATTTTTATGTGTCAGTGAGAAAAAAAAATGTCCACACATGAACTGAATTCCAATGCATTATTTGAGCAGGAATTTTGTTTGTGTTTGTCGCCTTTTCACATGTAAACACATTAGTTCTGACAATCTTTGTAGTAATTTAATTCATCATCTTTGCTGATGATGTGAATGTATTAAACCATCCTGACAGCAGGGTTCACATATGCAGCATCTTAACTCACTGTGAAGGCACAAAAGTGAAAGTATGAGACTTCATCCGTTAACAGCTGAGTTGATGTGGGCGTGTTTGTTTTTAGAGTCTAGCCAATCAGCGTCTGTCACTGAGCACTCACCCAGCCTATTTCAGGTAGTTGGATCCATAGAATTCTTTGCCTCCATTACCTCCTTATCTCTTTCAGTTGATTTCCTTCTACCTCTCTGTCGATCGTCCTCTTGTGCGTCCTCCAGACGTCCTCTGATGGAGTCAGAACCAGCTTCCTGATCGGTATGTAACAGTAGTACTTTAGTGACCTGATATATAATTATATTTATTGGTGAGTTGCAACATTTGATCGACACTAGTTAAGGTTTGTTTGTGGAAAATGGAGCCAAGTGTTTCCAGTAGAGTAAAGTGGTGGTTGGGTTTCTCTACTGGTGGAATCTACTTCTGTGTACAAACCCTTTACAGTTCACATGAGTATTTGGGGACTACACCTGCTTTGAAGTGAATCATGTCAACATTTTGTTGTTCCACCCTTTGGTAACTGTAGGGTTAGGGTTGGTGTTCTTTCAGTGCTCACTTTGAACATTAACAGAGACTTTGAAGAATCATCTTTGTAATTATTAATCATCTTTGTGTTCAGCTCTAACTTGCTGTGTTTTTTTTTTCTTTTTTTTTTTTCTGTGTTATTTCCAGGCCATCCCTGTCTGACACTAAACCTGTTTTGTCCTTTTTATTTTATTAATCATATGGTTCTTCAGTATTAATTAATATATTTTTGTTCTTCACTTCCAGATCTTTGTGATTCTTTTCCAGATGGATGAACTATACTTGACTTTTCACTTCTCATCTCTCATGGTGTTGGTGTTCCATGTTTTCCTAACACATGTCTGTGAAGGTAAATTAGACCCAAATAAAACGTTAACTCAGGACTGAAAGTGATAAGTAATTCACTGCTGGTAACTAGATCAAACAATGTGTGTTGTGTTTGTTGTCAGTGTCTCACTGTTGAAATGTATTTTATTTGAAATGAGTTTGGTTCTTGCTAATTTGAATGTTTTAGTTAAGAACTACAGTAAGAGCCTTGTAAATATGAGTGACAGTCAGAATGGTACACAACACTAAACACAATTCACTCTGCTCCTCTCTGCCATAGTGGAAAGAAAGATAATAAACACAATACAGGTATTTAGTACAGACAGGTAGCATCATTTCCTAATGTAATGGAAATCTGTAATATTTTCCATTTTAAGAACCTAGAACGTCTCTAGAACCTCTGTGAGCTTTGTCGTATTTCTATAAACTCTTGGTCCAGTTCTAGTCTAATGGTTGTTGAATGAGTTCAGAATGACATCACTTCTATCATTGTTTTCTACTCTCTAATCTAGGAGACATTATAGTTTATATCTAATTGATCAGACACAATGTTCCCATACAGACTCTGGAACATTGATCTGATAGTTTTGGTGATATTAACGTTCCCTACAAATATTAAAACAGACTCTCTCTAATTTCCAGGTCAGTCTGAACTGATCGGTTCATCTCAGCCAATAGTAACAACTCTTGGTGAAGATGTGGTTTTACCATGTTACCTGCAGCCTGCTGAAGACGTCACTCACTTGACGTTGGAGTGGACGAGACCTGATCTGGAGCCCAGATTTGTTCACGTTTGGCGCTCCCAACAGGAACTTGTTGGTCAAAACCATGATTTGTTCACAGGGAGAACATCTCTGTTCATTGATGAGCTGACAAAAGGAAACATTTCACTGAAACTCGCTGATGAGGGAAAATACAAATGTTTTATTCCATCACTGGAAAAGGAGACTTTTGTCCAGCTACATGTTGGTGAGTGAAGACATGATGTACAACTTCAGGACTGTTTTAGTCTTTATCTCTCTAGAAAAGGATTTCAGTGGAACATTTATGGGTGAAGGTTTCCAGTGGGAGAAGGAGAAGGAAGAGCCTTTAACTGAGAGCTTGAGCTGAAAAAGTTAGAGGTGGACACCACAGTGAGAATGTGGGAGCTAGAGCTAATAGCTAGTGTTAGAACTGTATGAGGAAAATATGCCACAACATCTACTTGATGTTGATAAAAATATTCCCTTTAACAAACAGAAGGTGACAGAGGTTAAAGGCAGATATGTAGCGTTTCTACAGGACTTGCCACACCTGCCAGTTGACCAGTAAACCCAGTCAGGAAGGTCCCCCTTTTGAACACATGATCGTAGACTGTGTTGGTCCATTGCCAAAAGTTAAGTCCGGTAATCAATCCCTGCTGACAACGATGTGTTCGTCCACCCATTTTCCTGAGGTCATCCCACTTAAAAAAATTACATCACAGGTTTGGTTTGGTTTGTCACGTGTTGTGCCGACGGATCAAGGCAAGAATTTTCTTTCAAGAACCTTTCAACAAACATTGCAGGTTTTAGGTGCATCACACTCGGAGCATTTCATACCACCCAGAGTCACAGGGTCTGTTGGAGTAGTGGCATCAGACTCTGAAAGTAAAGCTACAGAAGTATTGTTTTGAGACACGTACAGGTTGGGATGAGGGTTTGCCCTTTGTGTTTGTGATCCGTGACACAAAGCAGGAATGTCTTGTTTTCAGCCCATCTCAGTTGGTGTTTGGCCACAATGTGGAGGTGTGACAGCAACTGTGGGAGCAGTTTACAGCCAGTTCTTCTCTATGTAGAACTCGCTTACTGCTTCTTCACTTGCAAAGGAGTCACTCTCTACCTCTCAGAAGTAGATGAAAGGGTGGTTTGACCTTAAGGCGGTCCATCAGGCGGTAGGGCCCACAGTGACAGAGTTCCTGTGTGAGGCTGAGTCTTGTGTGTCCTATCTCCCAGATGAACAGTAGCAGGATGTAGTGAGTCTTTACCTTGAACGTGGACGTGATGCTCTGTCTTGTTGGTGTGGTGAGAACGTTAATTATGAATGTCGACCTTTTCTGCCACAGTTGGTAGTTTATTTCTTTTGTGTCCAAACAAGTTTAATTGGTTTGTATCTTGGAGGGGGTGTCATGGCTCTGGTGACGCCTGTAGTTGTTGTGTTGTGTTTGTGATCAGCTGATCATGATTCAGATAGTTGAATGAGTGGACATTTTCAAATATCTGGTCAATAAACTCAGCTTTGATCACCATGCTTTAAATGACAGGACAAAATGATCAGACCTCACCCCCAAAATCATCGATCTTCAAGGACAAACAACGTTGTCTGAGTCTCTTGGAGAAGGTGCTTTTCTGCTCTGTTGAATATATGTACAGTCAAGTGGAAACAAATCTATCCTCTGTGTTGGAGAATAGTGTTTATTAATCATTCGTGTCTTTTTCCACCAGGTGGGGAGGCTTTTTAATTAGTTTTCTCCTGTGGGGCAATCCTGTGGTTTCCCACAAGCTGGGGTTGTGTTTCGAGTTTTTTTTTTGTGATTGTTGGGTGTGGTGTTTTGTTTCGTTGGGGACCAGCATTTTCAGTTAGGCTTTTTATTAGTGTTGTTTTTGATTAATTAATTGTTATTTAACACATGGTAACCAGTCTCTGTGATGTGTTCCTTCTCCTGGGAACTATTTTCTCTTATTCTACTCCTCTCATCCTCTGGTCAAGACCTCATGAGGTAACAGGAACATAAATACCTAAAGATGACATTTCTTCTTCCTTGTCCTCAGCATCAGTTCCTGTCTCCTCACCCATCATCAGTTTATCAGGGATGGACAGAGACAGAGGAGGAGTGGTGTTACAGTGTGAATCCAGAGGCTGGTATCCAGAGCCTGAGGTGTTGTGGCTGGACGCTGAGGGAAACCTGCTCTCTGCTGGACCTCCAGAGACAGTCAGAGGTCCTGATCACCTCTATATTGTCAGCAGTAGAGTGACTGTGGACAAGAGACACAACAACAGCTTCACCTGTAGAGTCCAACCATACAACATCCACCAGACCAGAGAGGCTCACATACATGTTCCAGGTAGAACACGCTTAGAGAACGGACCATGACATGATTTTAGTTTGACACAGTCTGTGTGTGATTGTGTAGAAATGTCATGTAACTCTGTGTGTTTTCATTTCAGATGTTTTCTTCAGTTCTACTGTTCCCATCTTCACTGGTTTGGCTGTTAGCTTAGCTGTTAGCATCACGGTTATTTTAGCAGGTGTCTTCTTTGTGTGGAGACAAAATAGAACCAGTAAGTTACAGATGAGTCACCACATTAATGATGTAAAACACCAGCAAACGTCTTTTCTAGTTGAATTCAGCTGCTTTGATTTTACACAGAAACCAAGAAACGATCCAGAGATGAAGCAGAGAAGGAGAAACTTTTAGGAGAAACTAAAGATGTAAGAGACAAGAATTAAAAGATGAAAGATTTAGATTGATGAGTTTGAAGAAAGTTTGATCAGTAAACCTGCTGACTGATCATCATCTGTCTGTCTGTCTGATAGCTGACAGAGAAATATGAGAAGATTGAAGAAGAGCTGCAGAAAACCAAAGAAGAACTGAAGAACAAGACTGAAGAGATGGAGAAACATGTAGAGACACACACATAAACACTATCATTGTGTTGTTGACTGATCAACACAACTGTGACTTTGCTCCATCTACTGGTGAAATGATACAACTGCAGGTTTTCTCCTCAGGTCAATGAACTAAAGGAGGAGAAGAAGAAGCTCATATTGATTCATATGAGGACAAGTAAAAATAAAAGAACATTCATGAAGCAGATCTGTTGTTAATCTCATCTCCTCTTTCTGTCTTCTCTCCTCCAAACCTCCCACTAGAAACATGATGTCAACTAAGAGCAGAAAGACTTCTCATTGTCTGTCTGGCTTTGATTGGTTTCTAAAGCTCCTCATGTTCTAGGTCCTACCTCCTCATCACTATTATGTTTAATGATGAAAAGTTCTCTGAATGATTGAGAGATAGAACATGAAGCTGACTGATGTGAAAGGACTAATCTGTGGATGTTGTCTCCTCCCAGTCAGAGAGAATCAAACCTGAACAAACACAGAACAGCAGCAGCTCAGACAGTCGGGAGATGTTAAGAGACATCACTGTGGAGGTTAATGACGACTATAGCATTATCTGTCTGAGAAACGAGTTTAATCAGGTGATGTTGTTTTAAGAGTCATTTCTTTTCATAGAAAATATAGATTCAACAGGTTTAATAGACACCAACATTCATTTGTTCCTGTCTCTGTGTCTCATTCTTCTTCTTGTGTTTCATTTCCGTCCTGCAGGTCAAACCACTGGGAGGACGTCAGTTAAAAGTCCAGATCAACAATAGTGAACTCATCACATACACATTTGATCCATCAATGAAACTCAAGGCTGAAGAGATTTTTATTGTGAGTCTTTGTAGATGTTTCATTGATGTTGTTATATTTTCCATTTTCTTACTTTTCCTTCAGTTTTTCTAATTATTATTTTCTGACTGTGACTCTGTGACCTTTGGATTTACTACATTTACAGTTCTACCATCCAGACTGTAAGCAGCGTTATAAAGCCTCTGCTGACCTGGTGTGGGAGGACCTGAAGTCCTGGAAGTCTGGAGACAGAGTCCATGCCTCTCTGCAGTGAAATAGTTCCCAGTTGAACTCCTTCAATAAAGTTCAGTAATCCAGCAAACAGCAACATTATAGATGAGAAGCAGCACGACTCAGATCTTCCTGCAGAAACCACACACTGCAGAGAAAGTCTCTGGAAACACTTGGCTCCATTTTATTGGATTAGTCAAGTTTGATGTGAACGTTGGTTTGTTTAAAGACTTTTACAGGATGACGTCAGTGTTTTATGTTGTTAAAATCTGACGGAATTAATATTTTAATGTTTTACTTCTAATTTTTAACATAGTTGATTGTAATGAGAGGCTTAAATGTGACAATTTAAGAAACACATACTTTTCCATTTAAAGACTTGTGCGTGTGATAAAGAGTCCTACTACTAGTCAGAATTTTCTCTATATAATTATTTTAACTCTGTATTTGCTTATTCAAGAACATGAGCCAGTATTACATCAGTGAGGAGAACCTCTAGGATTAGAAGTTAATTTAAAGATCCAATCAGAGTCCATGAACTGAATGTGAAGAGACTGACTGATTTTGACTTTGTTGTGACTTTGTTTTTGTTGTTGATAATGAATAAAATAAATAAATAAAATAAAAACTCTTTGTTGGAGCTTGTTGTTGAGAGTCTGATGCAAGGAGCATCTGACACTTCAGGAATGACTGCACAGCATGAACTGAGGAATGAGTGAAATATGTAATAAGAACCAGACGGAGGTCAGATGAGACGGATATCCACCCTGATAACATACGTTGGACGATGAGTCAGAGGCTCGAGGAAACTGAGACAAAACTGATCTGATCAGCTGAGGAGTTAACACAAGGCTTTAGTCTCATCCTGACTCAGGACACAGCTGCAGGAGATGTTAATGAAGGTTTTCATGTAGGAAATCACCACAGCAGACTGTAGTCACACGAAGATGTGTTTCATTTGACTTGGAAAACGACTGAACAAAGAAACAACACAAATATAATATGAAGCCATCACAAACACTAAAGCCTTATGCAAACCTCTGACTCTTCTCTTTAGCCAAACTTTTGAAATCCAGTGTCTTTTACGTTCACATGTCGTTCATACTCTCATGATGCATTTTGTCCCTTTGTGACAAAAATGTTCACACCTCCATGAAATCCTCACACTTCAATATTTTTTTCTACTTTTTTTCATGAATCATTAGAACAACTTCAAAGAGTTTTCAGGATTTTAACTCTTTAAATGTCAGTCTGAAGGTTTGACCTGCTGGTTTTGAACAGTTTAAGTTGTTTAAGTGATTTATGGAGAAAAAATGGAAAAGAAATATTGATGTATGAGGATTTTATGACTGCTTTTTAATTATTATTTTTTTTAATTTAATAATAATAACTTTCCTTACTTAATAAATTTCTACAGTGCCTTTAAAGTACACATGGAGGACGCCAAAGAAGACGTTTGTCTGAACAGCTGAGGAGTTAACACAAGGCTTTAGTCACAGTGACTCAGGACACAGCTGCAGGAGATGGCAGTGAAATTTCTGAGAGATCTTCTGACCAGTTGTAAATCCCCTCTCTCTCGTTCAGCTCTCACAGTCTTCTTATATTTGGTTCTCATCCCCAAGAACCCACATTCATAACAAAGGAAACTTGTCTCCTCACGTCTGGTAATTTTACGAGCTGACAGACGGTAAATTACCTTTTAACCTCCACGCGTTGTACACACTTCACAAACCCAAAATCAGGAAGAGAACCAAAAAGAGGAATCACATACTAGAACAGCAGACTGTAGTCACATGAAGATGTGTTTAATTTGTTCACTTGGAAGCAACACAAAAACGAGACACTCACAAACACTTAATATACTTCCATTTAGTCCTGTTCAGACCTTCCACTGAACATCAAGTGTCGAGATCAAGCAGCGACTTCCAGCTCTGAGTGTTGAAGCCCATGAGGAAGTGCAAAAAGCTGCAGTTCATCGAGTGGCCACTAGAGGCGCCAAAAGGGAGCAAATCCCCATAGACCCACATGTTAAAAAGCCCAACTTTACAGCATCATTAAACATGTTTACAGCCTGGTTCAAAAAACAGTTTTGGTCTCAATGGTTTATTTCACTATTTATTAAAACTTTACAACTAGATGGAGCCATTAATCACAAACAAGTGACATCTGTTCATTAATAATGATTCTTTAAAAAGAGTCTCTCCTTGTAGCTGTGAACTAGGAAATAAATCTGAACTTAAATCAACAGAAAACAATTATTTAATATGAGAAGACTCATCAGAATTGGTCATTAAAAACATGAGATGATGTGAAAGGAGGTAAAAAGTTGTGTTTTTTTTAATGTCATTTCAACTTTAAATAACAGGTGCAGCACATAGTGAAATGAGAGGACGTCCCTCTGGGACCATGGAGCTGCATGAAGACACAACACTGAAAACGATACAAGGGACTGAAGATAAAGTGCACGTGTGCAAACTCAAGCAGACGACACAAAACTGTGCAGGACGACAGTGGAAAACACAATGCATCTACACAAAGATATTCCACAGAACAAAGATCAACGTGGGCTAATAGACTAACAGAGTACGAGTTACAGCGGTTATTTATCATCTTATTTTAAATGACATGAAAAGTCTTAGTTCAACAGAACAACACAATACAACACATATATAAATACAATCTGATTATACGTAGTGTTATTGTATGAGCCCCTTGTTCTTGCCCTGAATCATATCTGTAGTATTGGGAGGATATGAGCTAAACAGCTGCATCAGCCACATCCATTACACTACACCTCTGCACCTGAAGGCAGTTAAAACTCTAACTGGAGTAACGATAATAATTTAATGCTGCAACACAAACAAAAGGTTCACATCAAAGAGAAAAGACATCAGCCGTGTTCCTTCTCCTTTTATTTTTACTTGTAAAACTTCATCTGCTACTGAGGTCATGTAAACTGCCCTCTAAAGTGTCTTTCAACTACCAGCTGCACCTTTAAACAAACTTAAATATTTTAGTAAATCAGAGTTTAATTAAACAAAATCTTTACCTGAAGTGCCATTAAACCCGTGACCTTTTAAAAGATCCTAAAACTGGCACAGGTTTAATCTGAACCTTCACTCACAAATCTGTCCAAGTTAAAGACAGACGCCAACAGGGAAAATTAAAAAAAGATATTCCTACGGTGACGTCAAATCACAAAAGGAAAGTATCTTAAATACAGTGTAAAAGTACCCGGCTTTTTGTTTAGTGCATTTCCAGCATGTTGTGACAAAGACAGGAACGTAATCTATCATGGACTTTTCTGAGTCCATTCTTCAGAAATAAATAAATATAATTTAAAATGAAACTACAACAATGTAGTTAGTAGTAGTTCCAGTCGCTCCACATGGAAAATATCTTGTACAGTGTTTTTGGCTGAGAGACATTAATGAATTATTCTTCAAGTTGAACTTGATTTGAATGTCCAGTGGTCGATGACCGAGACGTCTCAGAGCCACTGGACAGTCCTTCAACCAATCAGAGCCACAGAACTATTTCTGTGCACAACTGTCAGCTTTTCAGTTTCTCAGGTGAGGTGTATGACCACTGTTAAACCACGCCCCCGAGCGATCTGATTGGTCCAGCAGAATCCATTCCCAGTGGAGAGAGTCCAGACTGAGATTTTCCAACCTGAGGTTTTGTGGATTTTTGGGCATCTGAGAAACTCTTCAGACGTTTGGCAAAGAACTAATCAATTCTTCTTCAAGATCGTCCTGGTTGCCGTCAACAGCGTCTTCAGGTTGGACTTGGTTTGTGTCAGCGGGAGGTGATCTTGCTCCTGTTGGTCCTCCTCTCATGTCCATTAACAGCTTTTTTTAAGCCAGGCTCGCAGGCTGGTTGCATCGTGTTTGGGGAAGCTTTATACTTGACACTGAAAGAACAATTAACAGAACAAACAAAACGTCAGCTGACTCCTGGAAAAAGTCTGTACAGCGCATGAAACAAGAGATTTAGGTTTAGGTTTGACTTACGTCTCTTTCTGACACCGTTTTATGAAGAGATAAACACCAAGAGCTGCAAGGATTACAATGACAACCACGGCAATCACAACCGGTACATGTGAATGACCACCTGATGGGAAAGAAAAGGCATTTAAATACACAATCAAAAGTGAAGTTGAAATCGATCTGACGCCAGAACTGTTCCCTTACCAAGATCAACGTCTGTCCTGTTCTTTGAATCTGGACTTTGGTCGACTCTGGGAATCAGTGACGCATCTGTCCAGGTTCTAACTATGTCTGCATCTGGAAAAACAAGTTCCAACTAAATATATTGATTGTGGAAAATGTATTTTGACAAACCAGTTATACAAACTATGATGAGATGCGTTCCCGTCATTAGTTAGCGTTAGCCGACCAAAACTAACAACGTGCTACAAGCAATGTGGCTAGAAATTAGGTGAAGAACACAACATTTGAAGGAGCATGACTCAGATACTTATGCAGCCTCCATCTTGGTCAGTAGCTAACTATGAATTTAAAGAAGTCTCATCTAAGTACATTATAAGTTATAAGAGAGTGTAATGGATTAGCATTTAGCAAACTAAAGTGGTAAAAATTACTTTTCAATGCTAAAATGAGACTAATAAGGATTTCTGTTTGAAGACTTAATCAAAAATGGCCGTCAACGTTAACCCTGATTCTTACCAATAATAAGCTGAACAACCGTCTCACTCCGTCACTTCGGGATAAAACATCTGTGTCGGTCTCGGCTCAAAATGCCTGGGCCGATTATTTATCCAGTCCTGGGATCAACTCATCACTGCTCTGTCTCCCGTTGCTCTCTGAAGCCTATCTGCACCTGGCTGGTGTCTGTCATCGGTCATGGAGTTCCACATCTGCATCTGTTCCCTCCATCTATGCAGAGCAAGGGTGGATCCCCACAGCCTTGGACCCCTGGCCCGAGCACCCAGGACTGACAATCAGCTTCCTGCTCCACCTTGATTTGGAAGAGTGCCTGTGTCTCAGTATCAGCGCTAAGTGAGTGACTGGTCGAGGAGGGGGAATTACCATCGTATTCAAGCAAGACTTTGACTGTAAACATCTGTCACTGGCCTCATCCACCAGTTTTGAGCCAATCATGTTTGAGCTGGGTTGTTCTTGTTCTGTACTGTGCACAGTGATATACTGACCCCCAAAACACAGCACTCATCACTTCTCAGACTTCCTAGCTGAAATAAGTCCTAAGTATGACCCTGTTTTCATCACTGGTGAAATGACTATATGTAACCAATAAGTAGAAATCAGTCCTGACAGCAGTTTACTATCAATCTAGATTTTATTTATACTTGCTGGACTGGAACGCATCATTCAAAATAACGTGGAAAATCAAAACTCAGTGGTAAAAGGACAAACTACAGGTGTCTTTTGATAATCTAAGGGACAGCTGGCGTAGTTGAGAAGGTGAAAACACTTTTCTGATATCATTTAAGTTCAATAAATTTATCATTTAACTGTCCTTTTTAAGACTAATACCAGTAGATTTTTAACCATAGTTCACAAAGGTAAAAATGTTAAAGTTGAGTGAAAGCTGTGGAAGCTCAGCCCAGGGGAAATAGTTTCTGGAGAACATAAGGAGGATATCAGGATTTTCAAGCTGAAACAAGTTGTTCTCTGGAGGCAACTCATGTTAACAAGCCAAAAACAATTGTCTACCTAAAATACTAAATTAACTCTGCTCTTCACGACAAACTGAAATCTGTTTCCTGAAGATCCGCCTCTGCAGACTTTATTATTTTATAACTGACAACATGGTCAAAGTTCACTCAGAAAACTGAACTCATTGAAATCCACACATAGAGCCTCCCGCAGGCAGATCCTCCACGTCATTTAGAAGATTTTATATTATTTGAACCAAAAGCTGAATCTAACAGATGAAACCTTGTTCATAATCTGGAGCTGGTTAAGGTCAGTGGTCGGTGGATGATTTCCAGACGTGTTTAATAACAGAAACTTCACTCAGCAGGTACATCGTCTTCTGATGTTGATTTATCTTTTCTGTGATTCCTCAGTTCTTCTCAAAGTGTCTCTTCATTCTGAGCTGTTGCTGATTTTAAACCAAAGCTAGATTGAAACGTGAAGTGGAGATTTATTTTCTATTCCTTTGTGTCAGTGTGAAAGTGTTGATGCAGTTGTTTGGATCTTTGAACAGGAAGTTGGAAAGTTGGACAAACTGTAGGTGACAAATGTGAATGTGTAAAATAATCCGAACAGGAGGATTCACATATGAAGATTTAAACTTCACTGTAGAGGAAACAGAAATGAAAGTATCATTGTCACAGACGAAGGGAAAAGTCAAATGCTCGACTGCTGCTTTACAATAGTTTTTATGATTATTGTTGGTTTTATTGAAGCTGAGGCCTGGAGTTGTTGATCATATGGTGAAGAGGGCAAGAAATACTGCACCGAATAATGTAAGAGGGAACAAGACCAACAATACCACCTGGGGAATTCCACCCCAGGAAATACTACTACAGAATATGAGAGTAATGGAGATGTATTGTCAGATTAAACCAAATATTTTTCATTTATGATCAAAAGAATGAAGGTAACTAAACATGACCTGAACATAATTGTGTCTGGATGAGATGAGTAGGGAGCAAAGCTAAAAATGTCAAAGTTGAGTGAACGCTGTGGAAGCTCTGACCAGGATAAAGAGTTTCTGGTGAATATAAGGAGGATATAAGGATTTTCAAGCTGAAACAAGTTGTTCTCTGGAGGAAACTCGTGTTAATAAGCTGTCTACCTACAATACTCGATAAACTCTGTTCTTCACGACAAACTGAAATCTGTTTCCTGAAGATCCGCCTCTGCAGACCTTATTATTTTATAACTGACAACATGGTCAAAGTTTACTCAGAAAACTGAACTCATTGAAATCGACACATAGAGCTTCCCGCAGGCAGATCCTCCACGTCATTTAGAAGTTTTTATATTATTTGAAACAAAAGCTGAATCTAACAGATGAAACCTTGTTAATTAACTGGAGCTGGTTGAGGTCAGTGGTCAGTGGATGATTTCCAGACGTGTTTAATGACAGAAACTTCACTCAGCAGGTATGTTGTCTTCTGATATTGATTTATCTTTTCTGTGCTTCCTTAGTTCTTCTCAAAGTGTCTCTTCATTCTGAGCTGTTGCTGATTTTAAACCAAAATTAGATTGAAACGTGAAGTTGAGATTTATTCTATATCTTTGTGTCAGTGAGAAAGTGTTGATGCAGTTGTTTGGATCTTTGAACAGGATATTGGGAAGTTGGACAAACTGTAGGTGACAAATGTGAATGTGTAAAATAATCCTAACAGGAGGATTCACATATGAAGATTTAAACTTCACTGTAGAGGAAACAGAAATGAAAGTATCATTGTCACAGACAAAGGGAAAAGTCAAATGCTCAACTGCTGCTTTACAATAGTTTTCATGATTATTGTTGGTTTTATTGAAGTTGAAGTCAGGACTTGTTGATAATAATGCCTGCGATTCCGTCACTTTTTAAAGATGACTGTACGTTAACTTGTGAGGGATCATCCGCTTTATTTTCAGGACTCTCTGATTCTTCAGATGGAAGGTCTGTTCCTACGATTCCTGCTCAGAACCATCTCCAGTTTGGTTTTCTGTCTCCTACTGACTCACTGTTCTAGAGGTAACTAATGAACAATACAATATTTAAAAGGTCAGCGTTAGACTTCGTCAAAATACATATGAATCAATAAAAACCAACACTCAACACTAATAGTTGAAGTGTTGTAGGTGCAGTTATTTCCCAATTGTGCTCAATCAACCGTTTGCGTTATTTTACTCTTCATACTCTTCATCTACCCCCAGTCTTTCACTATGAAGCCATAACCTACCGTTGGAAGACTTTCACAATGTGTCTGGACATTGTCTCCCTTAAAATAAACTAAACATGTTGCTTGTGTGTGGGTGGGTGGGTATATAGAACCAGACACAAACTATACCACAGTGTAGGCCAGGGCTGGGCAATTCATTTCTACCGGGGCCACATGAAAATTCTGAACTGTGTTGGAGGGCCAACAGAGTAAATTATATATGTTGATAAGCTGCTACTGGTAATCAGAAGCATAAGAATATTCTGTAAATATTTATTTAAATTCATGAGTTTTGCTGTAGGTTGAAGAGGAAAATGAAACACAATCGATCTGTAGTTTTGGAAACTTTGTCCTCTTTGGAAAACTTCAGTGGATCATGCAGCTACATGAATTATTTTCTGTATCTCAATAAATCTCAATAAATGTTTAACCCTTTAAGACCTGAATGTCCGTCTGCCCACAAAGAGAAGCTTGCTGTATTTGAATTACCGTAACTCCCCGATGGACAATATTCAAGTTGCGCTTTCTAGAAAAACGCTGCCATTGCGGTAATGATGACGCACCGCTGCTGTCGGCTGCAGGTTGAAGAGCAACGATCGCGGAGCCTCAGCAAGAGAGAGTTCTTTGGAGGAATTTGTTGGTAAAAACAAAGTTAGTTATACCCTTGAGATGTCACGAAGGTCTTCCAGGCAAAAGCACAACTAACCAGTGTTCAGTCACAATGAATATTATCAATAGAACCAAACCACTGTGACTTACGGTAATTCAAAATCGGCCGCTTTGACGGATGCCAGCGATCCGTTCAGGCTTTTGAGGGTTAATAGATGCAAGAAGCTGTTTCAATCTTACTTTTTTTGTCGTTGACGAACTAACAGTGCCATGACGTAAATAACACATCATGGCTCAAAATAAAAGCAACACAGTCGCATTACATGCACAGCATAAATACTTGTTCATTTGTGCTTATGACTGACAAACCGCGGGCCAGACGGGAATGCCCAAAGGGCCGCATGTGGCCCGCAGGCCGTAAAATGCCCATGTCTGGTGTAGGCCATTCCAGGCAGGTGCTCAGTCATCAGAGAAAGAGAGTAGACTGACTGAGGCGGCCTTTTAACAATTAGACCACACCCCAAAGGGGTGGAGTATTCTGGAAAGCCCACTTCTGCCAGGTCTGTGGGAGGGAAACTGCAGTGAAAGACAGACAGGTTACTGGGCCGTCACACGCACGAACACACTCCACTAACCGTAAGGAACCAGCAGATTCAGATTCAGAAAGATTTCATTTGTGCCCAGGGGACGCAACAATGATGTAAGACTGAGTGGAAGGTAAAACAGAATAAACCAATAGGAATAAATGTATATATATAAAATAAATAAACATGGACATAACATTGGTACTAACACACCCCCATACCATCACAGTTGCTGGCTCTTGAACATTGCGCTGATAATAATCTGAAAAGTCACTTTCTTCTGTAGCCCACAGGACACAATATCTATGATTTCCAAATCTATTTGAAATGTGGACACATCAGACCACAGCAGACTTTTCCACTTTGCGTCAGTCTGTCTCAGATGAACTCGAGTCCAGAGAAGCTGGAGGTGTTTCAGGGTTTAGTAAATTTATGGCTTTCTCTTTGCATGAGTTTTATCTTGCACTTGTAGATGTAGTGATGAGCTGTGTTAACTGACTTCTAAACTTCCTGCTGTGTCTCTGATGGATTTGTTTGGTTGTCCCAGTCTGAGGACAAACTGGTTTGCTTGAATCCAGAGCTTCCTTGAAAATATATTTTGGTTTCCTCTTTTGATTAATGATGTCCCAGATCTAAAAGTGAAAGAATTTTTGAATGAACTGAACAATTGAGTACACTTTAGAGTCCCTACAATATGTTTTGAAGAGCAACAAAAATAATCAACAAGTTTATGACACTAACTCCATACGTTCTAGTGGTGAACTCAATAATCCTCTGTTTCTCTGTCCAGGTCAGTCTGAGTCAGTGGATTCACTTCAACCAATTATAGCAAGAGTTGGTGATGACGTTGTTCTACCGTGTCAAATCAAACCTTCAGTGGACGTTTCTGAAGCAACGTTGGAGTGGAAGAGGTCGGACCTCTACGTCCTGGTGTGGCGTAATAGTGCAGACCTTAAAAGGCAAAAAGATCCGTCTTACAGAGGAAGAACATCTCTGTTCCCTGATGAACTGAAACATGGAAATGTTTCACTGAAACTCTCTGACGTGAAGCTGTCTGATGACGGAACGTACAGATGTTACATTGTAGAGAAGAATACAGAGATGTTTGCTGAGCTTCTTGTTGGTGAGTAGATGTATAAAGTATAATCCTTTGACATCAACTCTGAAATTAACTTGACTTTCACTTCCACTGACTCTGGTTTGAAACATTTTGTTTCTCAGTTCCAGATACAGCGGCCTCACCCGTCATCAGTTTATCAGGGATGGACAGAGACAGAGGAGGAGTGGTGTTACAGTGTGAATCCAGAGGCTGGTATCCAGAGCCTGAGGTGTTGTGGCTGGACGCTGAGGGAAACCTGCTCTCTGCTGGACCTCCAGAGACAGTCAGAGGTCCTGATGACCTCTATACTGTCAGCAGCAGAGTGACTGTGGACAAGAGACACAACAACAGCTTCACCTGTAGAGTCCAACAGAACAACATCCACCAGACCAGAGAGGCTCACATACATGTTCCAGGTAGAACACACTTAGAGAACGGACCATGACATGATTTTAGTTTGACACAGTTTGTGTGTGATTGTCTGGAAATGTCATGTAACTCTGTGTGTTTTCATTTCAGACGATTTCTTCAGTTCTGCTGTTCCCATCATCACTGGTTTGGCTGTTAGCTTAGCTGTTAGCATCATGGTTATTTTAGCAGGTGTCTTCTTTGTGTGGAGACAAAGTACAACCAGTAAGTTACAGATGAGTCACCACATTAATGATGTAAAACACCAGCAAATGTCTTTTCTAGTTGAATTCAGCTGCTTTGATTTTACACAGAATCCAAGAAAAGATCCAGAGATGAAGCTGAAAGAGGAGAAAAGCTCCTGCCAGAGGAAACAGTGACGATGAAGCGTTTAGAAGAAACTAAAGATGTAGTTTTAATGTTTAACTTCTGCTTTTTGACACGTTTGACTGTAAATATTTATATAATAAAGACATATATGATCATTTATGAACCAGATGCTGAAATAAAATTTGAGTTTTACCTTGATAACCTTAAATGTGATTACAATTTAAAAAATAAAGACATACTTTTGTTTTTATTGACGGGTATGTGTGATAAAGAGTTCTACTTAAATCCTTTCGCAACTTTCAGAATTTTCTCTATATAATTATTATAACTGTTTATTTGTTTATTCAAGAACATGAGCCAATATTACATATCAGTGAGGAGCACCTATTGTTTCAGTGTCAGGCTCTTATTGGCTGAACTCTAAAAACAAACATCCACAACCAGAAAATCAGCCATCAACCGACAGTCTCATACTTTGACTTCAAAATCAAATCAAACTCTGTTTATGTAGCACCTTTCATACAAATAAAAATCCATTCCCTCTGAGTGTTTTAAACTGTGAATATTGAAATTCAGTTTGTTCGTGGACATTTTTTCTTGCTGACACAAACGATATTAATAATAAATTCAAGCTGCAAGCAGGGATGAACAGGCCTCACACCCTCCTGACTGAGCCGGACTCTGAACAATATTGAAGCAGATTCTACAAAGTCTGTAGGAAAAGTTTGTTAAAATATGACACCTGAAAATGGACAAAATGAGAGACTTCCTGTGGAGTTTAGAGCATGGACCCAGGACCAGAAATATTTGTACCTCTTGGAGGATACATACAGGCAGTTTAAGGACGTTTCAGACAGAAAATTCCTAAAAACTGTTTATAAAGATGTCTAACTCCATGTTGGTTTCACTGTGACTGAAATGTGACAAGTAAAAGATTTGTAGAGAACATTAAAGTATGCCTTTTTTAAACAAAGTAAAATGGCTGACTTCCTGTTGGTTTTAGGGTGTCTTAGCAGGACATACCTGTATAATACGTTGTCATGTCTGAGTGACCGAAACATGGAGGGAAATGTAGCATTTCAGACCTGCTGCTGTTCCCCATGTGTCTAAATGAACAGCACACTTCTATAGCTAATGTAACGTTAGCAGCATGTTTAGCCATGTTTACATCCAGTGACAGTATGATAGACATGGTAGACAAGCTCAAGTTGAGCATATGCATGAGCATATATTTTTAAGTTGAAGAACTTTTTTGTCACCATTTTCAGAATTCTTATCAAAATAACAATGATACATTAAGAATGTGAATCACAAAAAATAAAACAGCCCAGGTGAAAGTACAGTTGGTACAACTGAACATTGAACTCTTGAGCCTGTTGGATGTCAGGGGCCTGGATTCAATGCTGAGAAAAGATCGCTTAGACGCTCCTCACTAATGGTGGACCAGAGGAAGGTCTTTACCAGCTTCAAGGTGGAGAAACTCTGCCCACAAGAGGCGGAGCCGACTGGGAGTGCCACAGTTATTTTCCGTTATCTAAAGAGCTCATAAAATACTTCTCTATATGGCTCAGTCAAACATATCAATGCTACTGTATCTGTTGGCTTCTCAATCACACCACTCTGTACTTTTTTTTTTTTTTTTTGTCTGCATTTGTCTACATAGTTGAACACCACAGGGTGTCAACATTATATGAGGTTGATGCAGTTATATTCTTGCAGCTGAAAGCTTTATTACTTCAGTGCGTGAGTGTGACCATCACCAGCCCTCCCTGAGAACTGTCCTGTTGATCTTTATTGAGTGTAGTGACCTTGTGTGGCAGGGAGGGCAGTGCTACACCTCAGTGGATAGAGGGGGGGAACAAAGGAAAGAAAAGATGTAGAAGGATGGACAGTGGAGGAGATACATGTGGTGCTAGTAGGAACTAGTGGAGTGCAGGGTTCTGTGCTTCCCAAGTCACCTCACTCAAGTATGACTGGGTACAGTCATCTCTGGAGAGATGAGAGAGTCCAGGGGGGGGGTAAGGGTGTCCCAATGGAAGGAGAGAAGTCTGCCATAGGGCACGTAGTGATAGAGTGAAAACAATAATCCAGCCCTTAATAGCCGGGACTCATCAATTCTTTTTGATGTGATCCAGCACGGGCTGGCAGGTGACAACACACATGCATGTGGGCATTCCCTAAATATGAGTGAGACCATTACCAGGGCCCAGAGTCAGGTCAGGAGGCCGAGAGCCTCCACCCCAGTGTGGGGCGCATGGGTGACAGGACCAGAGAACCACCGTAGCCACGGGGCAAGCCACACCCCAGCGCAGATGGCGAGCGATGACCAACACCCCCAGACCGACCAAGCGAGCACAAGTCGGTGCAGGCCAGAGCAGCCCCCCATACCCCCCACACCCCCAGCCACCGCAGCCCGTCCACCCACCGCCGCCAACACCCCCCCCAAAGACCCCACCCCCCGCCCGCAGGGCAGCCATGGACACCTCTCCAGCCGAGAGGACTCCCCCAGGAGCCCAGCAAATCCCCCGCAGACGGGCACCGGCCCAGCGCCCAACCAGGGACGGGCCATCCGAGCAGGGGGGCCAGGGAGCCGGCCCCATGCCCCTGGCGCACCCGGGCCAGGGAGACCACGGGAAGAGAGAACCCCCATCCGCCAGGGAGAGACCCCAGCCCCCCATCGAAGGGAGAGGGGAAGCACCAAGCCACCACCCGAACCAGTCGATACCGGAACAACCGGGTACCCAAGGAAGCCGCCACGAACCCGTCGCCACGCAGCACCAGGAGACAAAGCCAGGCCAAGAGGACACCAGAGAACCTAGGTAGATACCCCTACCAACGGCCGTGGGGCCACAGACCGCCAGCCCAAGATCCCCCTGCTAGCGGAGGACCAGGCCCCCCAAGCCGTGCCAATGGATAATGAAAAGTGACAGTGTCCCTATTACTGTGCTTCCTCAGTCAGGGATGGGTGTGTGTGGTGTATCTAGCCTTGGTTGTAATGGGCGACATAGTGTATGGTGGAGTGTGAGGTGAGTGCAATTTAGGAGGCAGGCAAGTGAGGGCCAAGTCCCCGGCAGCAGGGCCAAGGCGCAACAGCTGCCCATGGGACCCACAGACGGGGCGAGGGCCCCCAGGACTCAGGAAGTCCCCCGACCAGACCCCGCCCCCAGCCCAGAACAGCAACCAGGATGCGACAGACCCCAGGAAACCCCGAAGAACCAACACCGACCAGCCGAGCAATGGCATCAGCTACCCCCCATCCACCCCCCGGGGTGGCAGGGGTGCCCCCAAGGCGGACGGAGACCCCACCCCCCACAGCCCCCCCAGCCCCAGCGCGACGGAGCGACCGGACACGCCCAGGGTGGTACTCAGGCAGCCCCCCACACCCCGTGGCCCCGACCGCCGGGGCCCCCCGGACCCCAGGAAGGCCCCCCCGACCAGCGAGGGCCCAGCCACCAGCGGAAGGAAGGAGGGGCCAGAGGAGGAGCCGGGCGAAGGGAGGAGGGCGCTGCAGAGGGGAGGGAGAGGAGGGGACAGGGAGCCCGCCAGCCCAGACCGCCAAGGCCCACCAGGAGATCCAGGGAGAGTTGGCCACCGATACCCCACAACCCCAGGAAAGTGAGCAAACGCCGAAGCCACAGGGAACCCCAGGCAAGTCTCCATCGCCACCCCACGTGGGGGAGAGGGAGGCCAGCCAGGTAAACCGCTCAGGGCCGGAAGTCAACCCAGGGGTGAGAAGGAGTAGGGCACCCCTAATGCATGCTCAAGGTGTTGTCGTCCGGGGATCCTCCTTAGTGAACCTGGATGAAGAGGGCAATAAAATCTTTTCCATAACGACATTCATCACTGTAAGAGAAATATTATTATAGCATTACAGTAAGTGGAACAGAAGTGGCAAAAGCTAGCAGGCAAAGTCTAGATGTAAATTAAGGTTGAGGGAGTTGCAGAATACAGACCATTTTTTGGCAAACAGAGCCAACTGATTTTTTCGGGTAGCAGATATTTTCTCCAATGATATATAATCGGAAAGAAGGTTCAACCACTGGGAAATGTTTAGTGACTGTTTGTTCTTCCAGTTCATAAGGATTGTTTTCTTGGCGATGGTGAGAGCTACAAGGACAGATTGTGATAGATGGTGAGGAAGACTGATTGTTTCCAGGTCACCAATGAGGCACAAGTTAGGGGTTAATGGGATTCTGCAGTCAAAATTAAGGCGAGTTTCTGTGTTACAAGTGGCCAGAAGTGCTGTACCGGAGAACAGAGCCAGAGAGTGTGGAAATAAGAATCTGAATAGTTTTGGGTGCATTGCGTACATTTGTCGGATTGGGAGAAGCCCATTCTATACATCTTGTATTGAGTTGTGTGTGATCTGTGGAGTACTTTAAACTGGATCAGCTGTAAATTCGAGTTTTTGGTCATTTTAAATATATTTTGGCAGATCTGAGTCCAGAAATCAAAGTCTGTAGACAGGGAAAGATCGGCTTCCCATTTTGATATTGGTACATGTATTAAATGTGTGGTTGATAGCAGCTTATATATTAAAGAGAGGGTTTTCTTCTTTTTCGGTGTGAGTTTTTTAATGTTGGTGACGAATTGTGGTGGCTGTATGCAGTTCTGGAGCACTGGGATTTTCTTTCTGATTGTCTTGGTCACCTGTAGGTATTGGAGGAAGTTTCCATTTCTTATTTCAAACGTATCAAATAAATCTCTGTGATTCATAAGTAAGTTCCCCTGGAAGAGGTGATGGAGGTGGGTTATTCCTTTATGCTTCCAAGTGCTGAGGTGAAGAGGGACTTTGTTATTCACAAAGTCAGGGTTGTGCCAAATTGGGGAGAACCCACAGGGTTCCAGCAGGGATCCTGTGGTCTCTAGACTCTTCCACCAAGCCGACAGGGTGGCGGCAATAATGGGGTTTTGGAAGCAGTTATGACGCTTAAGGGTGATTGTAATGAAGGGCAGGTCCGAAATGCATATGTTGAGGCAGTCGGCCTGTTCTATTTCTAACCACGAATTGTAATCTGCCTCTGGGTTTATCCATTTGGTGATGTATTGTAGCTGATTTGCCAGGTAGTAGATTGTAAAGTTCGGTGCATCAAGTCCTCCTTCTGATTTATTTTTTTGAAGGGTGGTGAGGCTAATTTTTGTCTGTTTGTTTTCTGTACTTTTCTTTCTAAAAGTCTCTTAAATTGATGCAGCTCAAGTCCCAGGTTATCAATGTTAGCATCGTACAAACA
This sequence comes from Mugil cephalus, assembly GCF_022458985.1. Taxonomy (NCBI): domain Eukaryota; kingdom Metazoa; phylum Chordata; class Actinopteri; order Mugiliformes; family Mugilidae; genus Mugil; species Mugil cephalus. The sequence goes on from NC_061770.1 coordinate 32,459,407, forward strand.
AATTCGAATAAAGTGGCGTCTTTTAAAAATGCATCACTTTTGGGGGTTGAGAGATCAGTCACTACACATCAGCTCACAACTGGTCTTTGAGAAACATTTGCTTAATTCACTCAGCATGCAATCAGTGACAGGATAGAAAAATGTTAATCACATTCTAGTTCCCTCTGACCAACAAATACTGAACACTTCATCCCATAAGCTATCAAAGAATAACTCCTGCCTGAAATCATTCCAAGTGTGAACTAAAGCTTCAACTGAATCAACAGCTCTTCAATGGTTTGTGACTGGAGCACATCAGAAAGAAGCTTTGTTTCACCAAATGATTTACAAAGTGTAACCAGATGCACAACAAATTCTAAGTCAGTCTGGGCCAGAAGACCACGGGCCTCAGAGAATTTATCCCCTCTTGTTTAAGAGGAGCTAATCTATCCATTATGTTAGAGCTAAAAAGAGACATGTTGGAGCTCTCTTGTGCTGCCGTACATCTCCCTTTGTAGAGCGAGCCATTTGATCCAGAAGTGAAAACATAGAGACTCTGTAACAAAGCAAATAGCTCCTCTGCCTCTGGGACAGCTGTGACAGCATCAACTAGCACTAAATTCAGACAGCGTGCACTGCAGTGAACGTAGAAGGCGTATTTTGCATGATCTCTGATTCTCACCTGCACCCCTGAATGTTTCCCACTCTTTACCTCTGTGCCATCATATGTTTGGCCTATAAGGTGGTTTTTATAGTCAAGCCCATGACGTTCCAGTAACGGGAGTATTTTTTCTATAATCCCTGCAGCATCAAGCCTCTCTGCACATTCAAAATGTAGGAAACTCTCCTTAATGGCTCCATTGTAATAGTAACAGAGTATGAAAGAAATCTGTTCTTGCTTTGACGCATCTTTTGTTTCATCTGCCGTGACACTGAAGAATTAATTATTTTTTCACTTCTTCAACGTTTTCTGACCAAACAATCAAGCACCTCATTCTGAATTGTTTTACTTATATGTTTTGCATTACGAATAGTGGCCAATCTGTGTTTAACAACCACATCATGATTTTCTCTGAAGTTGCCTTGGTTGTTAGATTCCTCAGATTCATCATATCGTCTCTGTGATATGTTTTGTATAGTTTTCAGCAACAGCTCTTCACCAATTGTTTTAACGTATAGAATACTCCTTATTAAGGACATCTGCCAGTGTTGCATCAGTTTTGACAGCCCTCTGGTATTCCCTCCATGAAGTCATTGCTTGCTTGTGCCTGTCAGACTTTGTCTGCACTGAAAAACCTTTATCTCTTTCAGTCGCTTTTTTCCCCAGTTTCTAAAAACCCAGTGGTGAGTCACATAAAGTCGCTCATAGATTTGCTGGGCTAAAATGGCGGAATGCATAATAAAAGACTGAGTCCCTCATCACAGAATATTCAATCCAGGGGTGGATTTCATTCCAGCTGGGCCTGAAACTGCTCCTCCTGTCCCCCATCACTGTGGTAGGGAAGGTCTTCAGATGTGGCTGCACTGGAGTGTCGTCCATGAACTTGCTGATATCTGGAGAAAGATGAAAACAGTAAACATGAGAGTGAAACTGAGAACAACAGTAATTTATCATTATTATTTTATCTCGTCTATTTATTAATTATTTTTCAAGACAGACTTCACACTTTACATGGACGCGGTATATGAATGGTGATTAGGCCTACACTGCTTACACACACACACACACACACACACACAAACACACACACACACACACACACACACACACACACACACACACACACACACACACACACACACACACACACGTGTTCAACATCACAAACCTGATGGTGCTGTACTTGACATGCATGATGAATGTGGTTGTCCCAGTGACTCATTGGTTTGTCTCTCATTCTGTCCCTCCATCTTATCCTGAATGTCTTCCTCCTCACTCTCAGAGGCCTCACTTTCCACCTGTCCAGCCTCCACGTATGTCTCTCTCTCCATCTCTGTCTCTTTCTCCTCCTGAGCTCTTTCATTATCTTCATCTCCTTCACTCTCCCTATGTTGCTTTTTGCTAACTGGAGAAAAAGGACATAATGTCCTTCTGGATCCGTTTTATGATGATAGCCTACTGAAAAGAAAATGGAGAGGATTGTAGCATCTACTCTCAGAAGTCCATTCAAGTTTTTCATTTAACAAGTAGCTACATGCTGTTGGTTATTTCACCCATTTCCCAAGCATGACATCATGTTTACTGACTTCAGAATCTTTGCTTATTCACAAGACCAAGACGTAAATAAGCGTAAAACACCTTCTCCTCTTTGCAGTAGTCCATGCAGGGCTGCTGGCTGTTCAATTTCACATCCAAAGTTCCAAATTCGTTCTGTCGGTTCTTCAGAAGCAGGTAACACTGTGTAGCACTTCAAGGAGTCTGTGTAGAACGCTCTGTTGCGTTAGTTCCGATCTTCAAGTCAGCACATTTTGCAATAAAAAAATAATAAAACTATTATCTGTTCAGCACAGGGGCCACAACAGGGACCAGGAGCAATTTTATAGGGGCACTGGCCCCTGTTGGCCCCCGTATAAAACCACTAATGAATCTGTGGATGTCGTCTCCTCCCAATCAGAGGAAATCAAACCTGAACAAACACATTTTCAGAATCCTTTGACAAAGTAGAACAACCAGCAACATTATAGATGAGAAACAGCACGACTCAGATCTTCCTGCAGAAACCACACACTGCAGAGAAAGTCTCTGGAAACACTTGGCTCCATTTTATTGGATTAGTCAAGTTTGATGTGAACGTTGGTTTGTTTAAAAGACTTTTACAGGGGGGCAAAGCTAAAAATGTTAAAGCTAAGTTAAAAGCTGTGGAAGCTCAGCCCAAGGGAAAGAGTTTCAGGTGAATATAATGAGGATATAAGGATTTTCAAGCTGAAACAAGTTGTTAACATCTGTTAATAAGCTGTTTACCTACAATACTCAATAAACTCTGTTCTTCATGTCTGAGCCTGACTGGTCCAAAGTCTCAGTCTCCAGACAAACTGAAATCTGTTTCCTGAATATCAGCCTCTACAATCTTTATTATATTATAACTGGCAACACGGTCAAAGTTCACTTATTAAACTGAACTGATTAAAGTCGACACATAACGTCTCCATGTTGTTAGTTGTTTAGTGGTTACTGAGTTTCTTCTGTTTACAGGGAGATCCTCGATGGCCATTTAGAAGTTTTTATATTATTTGAACCAAAAGCTGAATCTAACAGATGAAACCTTGTTAATAATCTGGAGCTGGTTGAGGTCAGTGGTCGGTGGATGATTTCCAGACGTGTTTAATGACAGAAACTTCACTCAGCAGGTACGTCGTCTTCTGAAGTTGATTTATCTTTTCTGTGCTTCAGTAGTTCTTCTCAAAGTGTCTCTTCATTCTGAGCTGTTGCTGATTTTAAACCAAAGCTAGATTGAAATGTGGAGTGGAGATTTATTTTCTATTCCTTTGTGTTAGTGAGAAAGTGTTGATGCAGTTGTTTGGATCTTTGAACAGGACGTTGGAAAGTTGGACAAACTGTAGGTGACAAATGTGAATGTGTAAAATAATCCTAACAGGAGGATTCACATATGAAGGTTTAAACTTCACTGTAGAGGAAACAGAAATGAAAGTATCATTGTCACACACGAAAAGTCAAATGCTAAACTGCTGCTTTACAATAGTTTTTATGATTATTGTTGGTTTTATTGAAGTTGAAGTCAGGACTTGTTGATAATAATGTACGTGTTTTGTAACTTTTTAAAGATGACTGTACATTAACTTGTGATGGATCGTGTGCTTCTTTTTCAGGACCCTCTGATTCTTCAGATGGAAGGTCCGTTCCTTCATTTCCAGCTCAGAACCATCACCAGTTTGGTTTTCTGTCTCCTACTGACTCACTGCTCTAGAGGTAACTAATGAACACTACAATATTTAAAAGGTCGGAGTTAGACTTCGTCACAATACATATGGATCAAAATAAAACAGTTGGGTTTAAAAACAGATGTTGTGGTGATAGAGACTGGATGAAGATTTAGCCTGAATAAAAAGGCTCCTCATGTACAAACCCCAATTCCAATGAAGTTGGACGTTGTGGAAAACGTAATACACTACAGACACCAGATATTTAATGTTCAAACGGATGTTTTTTCAGTAAATATTGATTCATTTTGAGACGGATGTCTAGGACAAGGTCATGTTCACCACTGTCTTCCATCATCTTTGCTTCAACCAACACTCAACACTAATAGTTGAAGAGTTGTAGTTGCAATTCTTTCCCATTCGCGCTCCATCAATGATTTATGTTGTTGTATTTTACTCTTTGTAATGCACCACACATTTTCATTGGAGGACAGGTCTGCATTGTAAGCAGTATCCCCACTCTTTCACTATGAAATCACACTGTTGGAACAATGTTGAGAATGTGTCTGGACATTTTCTCACTGAAATAAACTAAAGACTTTAGTTGGATGGCACCATGTGTCGCTCCAAAACCTCCTTCGAGCATTAATGGTGCCTTCACAGACACTACAGGCAATAACACATTACCCTAACCCAAACCCTAAGGCACCACCATATTGAGAAAACCTTTATTTGTCTCTATGGGGCAATGAAGGACAAGAGCAGACAACAACGACCTAAGACTGAGTGGAAAAGCTCTGTTAAAATAAGTAACAAAGAATAAACATAGAATAATTGTTGAAAGCACATGCAATATCAGAAGGGTCAGAATATTTTCTATCTTTCTGTATTTGTTTTGATCAGTATTCAGTATTCTGATAAATATCTTATACAACCTATTCCTAACTAGCAAAGACTTTTGGAGGATTTTCTGGTAGTACTATTCTTTTTAGTTTGATTGCTCTCCAAGGGAAAACACTTGTTAAATATAGAGTTGAAAGGCATAAAGAAAGACTGATATGCCTGTTCAGCATGAGCATGAATATATATATCATCCCAGGGAATGTTATCAATCATCCCCTCAAATCGGTCAATATTTCTTTTTTTAAAGACTCTCAAGCTTGAGACGTTCTCTCTTTCCTGACAGCTAACTGAGGTCATTGATGCAAAATAAAATACAGGAAGATAATCAGATATATCAGAATAAAAGACACCAGCCTTCCATAAAATGTTGAAAGAGTTAGTAAATATGTTATCAATGAGGGTTGCAGATGAAGGAGTCAGTCTAGTGGGTTTAATAATGAAGGCAAAAAAAGAATTAGCACACATAATGTTCAGAAACTCAGCAGTTCAGGACTAACGGTTAAATAGTTTAATATTGAAATTATCCATTAGAAAACATACTTTACCTTCCTGTGAAGGTTTCTGGGATGACAGGTGCACAGTGTGTTTATCAAATCTTAGGTAGAAAATGTCCCTCTTCTCCCTAGCAGCCCTGGAAGGAGTTCTTTTTCCTCAGTCCGACAGCTTCAGGAAAGTCCTCATTTATGAAGATGTTAATGCCTTTAAGAGCTTTGGCTTTGCTGAGAACCTCCAATTTGTACTTATAACGTAGAAACTTTACAAAAACTGGCCTGGATCTAGTAGACAATGAAAAAGGTCTTCCAGTCCTGTGGGACCAGCTCAGCTGTACAATGATAGACCTGGAGCTTCTCCACCAGCAGCTTCCTCACTTTATCCTCAGAATCAGACGTATTTTCAGCCTCTGAGTCTTTAATTCCGTTTCTAAACAGTGATGACATTGTTTCATCTGGACTGGCCTTCTGTGTAGTCTTATCACTGAGAGTAGCAACACTTTTGCTGACTGTTTCCATATCATTTTTGGTTTGTTTGCAGGTGTTTGTAATAGGCTTTGATGTCATGAAACTCCCTTTGTGTAAATTCCAAAGTAGCCCCGAGATCGTGGATTTTCTCATCAGTTCCCCAACTCTTTTCTGTTTGAGGAATCAATAAGGATTTCAACACAGGATTTGAGGTTTTTCTCCTGTTGAGACATATGGGAGGCCTTTTGTTGCTCAAGTAATTCACACACCTGAGCCTTGGAAACAGGTTCATCAGAGTTTCAGTGGGTTTTGCTTTTGGTGGCATTTCATCTGTCCTCAGCTGTTATTTGTTTGTGGCTCTTTAGTTTTCTCCTTGCATAAAATGAAATGCAGCTTCTAAATCTCCTGGGCTGTTTGAAGAATGTTTTGGGTTCAGTGAAGTGCCGTCCATGCTTCGTTTGGCTGAATCTGAGCAGACAGTTTATCCCCAAACCCTCCTGTCTCCAGTCACAACCATCAAACTGGCTCCAATGAGTAATTCCTCTTGTGGAGTTTTATTTATTTTATTTTATTTTTTAACGGCGGCCCTACCCAAACTGTTGATTTGTTGACTCTAAACTTCCTGCTGTGCCTCTGATGGATTTGTTTCGTTGTCTAAGGATAAACTGGTTCACTTGAATCCAGAGCTCCCTTGAGTGTATCTTGGTTTCCAGTTTTAATGAATGATGTCCCAGATCTAAAACTGAAAGAATTTTTGAATCAACTGAACAACTGAATCCAGCTGAGTTAAATATGTTTTGATGAGCAGCAAAAATAACCAAAAAAAAGTGTCCAGAGATGGAGTTTGTGAACAAAAATAATCAACAAATGTATGAGACTAACTCCATACGTTCTAGTGCAGAACTCAATAATCCTCTATTTTCGTATCCAGGTCAGTCTGAATCAGTGGATTCACTTCAACCAATTATAGCAAGAGTTGGTGATGAGGTTGTTCTACCGTGTCAAATCAAACCTTCGGAGGACGTTTCTGAAGCAATGTTGGAGTGGAAAAGGTCAAACCTCCCCGTCCTGGTGTGGCGTGATGGTGCAGACCTTAAAATACAAAAAGATCCGTCCTACAGAGGAAGAACATCTCTGTTCCCTGATGAATTGAAACATGGAAACATTTCACTGAAACTCTCTGACGTGAAGCTGTCTGATAAAAGAATTTATAGATGTTACGTTGTAGAGAAGAATAGAGAGATGTTTGTTGAGCTTGTTGTTGGTGAGTAACCGTATAAAGTATAGTCCTCTGACATCAACTCTGACCTGAAGTTGAGTTTAACTTCCACTGACTCTGGTTTGATATACTTTCTTTCTCAGCATCAGCTCCTGTCTCCTCACCCGTCATCAGTTTATCAGGGATGGACAGAGACAGAGGACGAGTGGTGTTACAGTGTGAATCCAGAGGCTGGTATCCAGAGCCTGAGGTGTTGTGGCTGGACGCTGAGGGAAACCTGCTCTCTGCTGGACCTCCAGAGACAGTCAGAGGTCCTGATGACCTCTATACTGTCAGCAGCAGAGTGACTGTGGACAAGAGACACAACAACAGCTTCACCTGTAGAGTCCAACAGAACAACATCCACCAGACCAGAGAGGCTCACATACATGTTCCAGGTAGAACACGCTTAGAGAACGGACCATGACATGATTTTAGTTTGATACAGTTTGTGTGTGATTGTGTAGAAATGTCATGTAACTCTGTGTGTTTTCATTTCAGATGATTTCTTCTTGTCCAGTTCTGCTGTTCCTATCAACACTGGTTTGGCTGTTAGCTTAGCTGTTAGCATCATGTTTATTTTAGCAGGTGTTTTCTTTGTGTGGAGACAAAATAGAACCAGTAAGTTACAGATGAGTCACCACATTAATGATGTAAAACACCAGCAAACGTCTCTTTTAGCTGAATTCAGCTGCTTTGATTTTCCACAGAAACCAAGAAAAGATCCAGAGATGAAGCAGAAAGAGGAGAAAAGCTCCTGACAGAGGAAACAGAGAAGATGAAGGTTTTTGGAAGAAGAAATAAGAACATTAAAGAAGTAAAAGATGAAAGATTTAGATTGATGAGTTTGAAGAAAGTTTGATCAGTAAACCTGCTGACTGATCATCATCCATCTGTCTGCAGGTTTTCTTCTCCTCTCAGGTCAATGAACTAAAGGAGGAGAAGAACAAGCTGCAGGAGGAGATGGAGACCAGAAACAAAGAGCTGGAGGAGATAAAAGATGAGGTGAAAAACAAGCTCGTAGACATGGAGAGAGAAGTAGTTTATTCACTCAGAACATCAAAGAATCAAGTGTAGACAAGCTAAAATCTTTTTATTGTGAAATGTGAAATGTGTTGTCACTGATGATAAAATATTTTTATTTGACTTTAATAAATTCTTCCAGTTGGAGAAAAATGATGCTGATGCTTCCAAGTTAAGCAGGTTCCTCGGGGTAAGTGATCATATTATAAGAACTATGATAGAATCAGTATGTCCATCATTTATAATCTTTACTGATCTCTCTTCATTCTTCTCAGTTGTCAACAGACAGAAGGAGGAGGTTTTATTTGTTTTTTTTCTTACATGAAAGTGTGCAACAGAATTTGTACATAACTACACACTAAATTTTCAAAACAACACCTCCTTGACTGAAAAGGAAAAAGAAAATATTTCTCATATTTTTTTGCCCTCTACTTGAACAAATAACAGAGAAGATGGCCTGATGTCACATTCAGTTGATTTTCAATAGCCTACCACAACAACACTTTGATTATAACAACAACAGTTGTTGGTGAATTCAATATTTCCACACAGTAGTCAGAGGAACTTGGTGTTTAAACATAATATAATTTGAACATAATATCTAAAATTCTAACAAAGAAATGATTTGATCAGACACAGAAACCTTCACATATTTGACTCTAATCTCAGAGAGACTGAGTTCTCTGTTATTATGAACTACTGGTGGAGTTTGACAAAACACAAACACAACTCTGCTCCACCTACAGGTAAAATGATAGAACTACAGGAATAAACAGCATTTAAAATCCACACAGTAGATAACAGTGAATATGTTCTGGAAAAGTTAGAGACTGACTCAGAGTTGGCCCAAACCTCCAAGGGGGCCTCAGCAAAATCAGATTTTGGGGCTTCTCTGTTTCTGTCAGTGGTGTTGATTGTTGATATTCACTACTTTAAACTCATTGCAGCTCTGATTATCCTATTTTCAATCTGACATGTTTTTACACAAAACTACTGTGAATCAGTTAAAATATACAAACATGATAACTTTTGATTCATTATGTTCGGTTTCAAAAAATTGCAACAGTAATGTGCAAAAACAATTTATAGTGCAACAACAAATAAAATCAATTACATACATAAAAATAATGACAAATTTAATTGTACAAAAAGACAGAATTCAATAAAATAATACAAATTCAAGCAAACACTTATATAATGACATGAGTTCTCTGAAAGAAGGTAACAAGAATCCAAAGTTAATGTTAATGTTGCTATCAAACATCAGCAAAAACTTTATTTATTTTTTAAATACAGGCTGATCCCAACAATCAACTCAGTCGCAGTTAGATCTCAGTATCACACAAAAACAAATGTTAGCATGAACATTTAACTATTTAACCAGACAGTTGTGTTACATTTCTCTGTTAGACAGCTAATTTGCTATAGACGGCCTCGCAAATATCTTTCATAAACATTCCATCACCAAGACATGCAAATAAACCTTTATCTTGTTTTGTCTTCAACTACCTGCCCTTTGGATGCACAGTGAGCACAAGGTAGGAGGCACATTACTGGTGAAATTTATTAAATTCTTCTTTGTTAATTGCTCTTGGGGCCCCCTTAGTGACGCCGGGGTCCTAAGCCGGCACTTAGTGCCTTAGTGCTCTGACTGTTAAGAATCTGGACTTCACCTCCTTTTACTCTGATAAATGAACTAAATGAGGAGAAGAAGAAGATGGAGACCAGAAAAAAAGAGCTGGAGGAGATAAAAGATGAGGTGCAGAACAAACTCATAGACATGGAGAGAGAAGTAGTTTATTCACACACATCATTCAAAGATTCTTCATATCAATACCTCCTTCAGATCAACTAAACCAGTGTGACATGGACAAATAGAAACAGACGATAGCAAAGGAAGACATTTAAATCTAATTGTATATCTCCTTCTATGGGACACAACAACAACAACCTTTGAACATTTTCAATTTCACAGAAACTTTCTGTGACGTTGTGTCCTCTGATTGGTCCTCATGCATCAACAGTTGAATTGTTCAACGACTACGTAAAAGAAGATGAAATATCACAATTAAAGAGCAGAAAGACAGTTTTGAAAGTTTCTCTGTCTGGAACTGATCCAAAGATCCATGAACCCCAAGAAGTATTTTATTTGTTCCCTCTTACTGATTCACACAAGAAGAAGCAAAAATGAGACAACATTCATGAAGGAGGTCTGTTGTTAATCTCATCTCCTCTTTCTGTCTTCTCTCTCCTCAGCTGGAAAAACTAACTGGTGACAACAAGAGGCTTCAAGAGGAGAAACATCAGCTGAAGAAAGAGCTGGAGACCAGAAACAAAGAGCTGGAGACCAGAAACAAAGAGCTAGAGGAGACAAAAGATGAGGTGAAGAAAAAGCTCATAGACATGGAGAGAGAAGTAGTTTATTCACACACATCATTCTCACAAGAAACAACAACACACAGAAAGTTAAATGTGTGCACATCAGTAAACCTGCTGACTGATCATCATCCATCTGTCTGTCTGATAGCTGACAGAGAAATATGAGAAGATTAAAGAAGAGTTGCAGAAAACCAAAGAAGAACTGAAGAACAAGACTGAAGAGTTGGAGAAACATGTAGAGACACACACATAAACACTATCATTGTGTTATTGAGGACTGACCTCTGATCAACACAACTGTGACTTTGCTCCATCTACTGGTGAAATGATACAACTGCAGGTTTTCTCCTCCTCTCAGGTCATTGAACTAAAGGAGGAGAAGAAGAAGCTGGAGGAGGAACTGGAGACCAGAAACAAAGAGCTGGAGACCAGAAACAAAGAGATGGAGGAGATGAAAGATGAGGTGAAAAACAAGCTCATAGACATGGAGAGAGAAGTAGTTTATTCCAGAAACAAATTTTTATATGAATTCATCTTTCAGGTTAAAAGTCATATGTGTTGTTTAGTCTGACATGAAGAAATAGAATCAGTGATGATAAAATCTTTTTGTTTGACTTTAATAAATTCTTCCAGTTGGAGAAAAACAAAGCTGCTGCTTCCAAGTCTTCCTGGCCTTTCAGGGTAAGTGATCACATTATAAGAACTATGATACAATCTGTTTGTCCATCATTTATAATCTTTACTGATCTCTCTTCATTCTTCTCAGTCGTCTAGATTCAAGAAGAAGAAGGAGGAGGTTAGTAGTTTCTATCAGATTCCAGTTTGTTCTCATTTCAATGTGTTTCTGTTTCATTTAATATTCAGATCATTGTCTTGTTCTAAGGAGGTTGATGTTGGTGGTCAACATCTTCTCTCTGCTTGTTAGATTCGTGAGATAGTTCCTCATGTTCCTTTGTGTTCCTGAGTTCTTGTTTTGATTTTAGTTTGTGGATCTCATCTATGTTTGTATTTGTGTTTTTTTTTTATAACCTACTTTTTGTTCCAGCTTCAGTTAGTTTTCAGTAAAGTTTCTTTTGTTTCCTCCTCTGGTGTCTTTATTTGGGTCCTACCTCCACAACACAACACAACACAACACAACACAACACAACACAACACAACACAACACAACACAACACAACACAACACAACACAACATATAAGAACACATGGATGTGGACTAAGACCAGAAAAACAGATTTTAAACATCTTTTACTGATTTATCAACTCTTTTCTTCTGAGCTATGAAGCATTTTCATCTGTTTCTATTAAAGGTCTTTCAGAGTGTTTCTTTACACATCCTGACGTTTGTCTGTCAGCACTTCTTTTACGAGTCAAAATTAATGAAGGAGATCCATATTTAATCTCATCTTCTCTTTCTGTCTTTTCTCCTCATGTTGATGATCAAAATAAGACCAAAGAAGAGAAGAAGAACGATGAGGTGAAGAATAATCTCATGGATGAAGGGAGAGAAACTCAAACTGCAGCACTTTTTAATACAATGTTAATTACAAATAAAATATGAACCAAAAACTATTTAGTTCATAACAATGAGTGTAATACATTAAATCTCTCTTAATCTCTTCTTTCTTTTTCCAGTTAATGAAGCAGATCAACCAAGAAGAGGAACAACAACAAGAGAAAAGTCAAAATGTCAAAGAGCAGCTGGAAACCAACAACACAGAGGTTCCTCATTTCTTACAATTCTGACTTTAAGCCCTAAATCATAAATTATTAGAGATTTAATGAACAACTTTCAGTTGGAGAGTAGTTTCCAACTTAAATCAGAACAAAAACTAAACTAAATGTTTCTCTTCATGTTTCTCCAGAGAGAGAAATCCAGTACAGAGGTTCTTCTTTTAACTATGAATCATCTGCTGTAACTTTTTATTCAACTTTAACAAACATCCTTCCTGAAAACAGCCAAACCTCCCACTAGAAATATGATGTTAACTAAGAGCAGAAAGACTTGTCATTGTCTGTCTGTCTTTGATTGGTTTCTAAAGCTCCTCATGTTCTAGGTCCTACCTCCTCATCACATTTATGTTTAAAGATGAAAAGTTCTCTGAATGATTGAGAGACAGAACATGAAGCTGACAGATGTGAAAGGACTAATCTGTGGATGTCGTCTCCTCCCAAACCTGAACAAACACAGAACAACAGCAGCTCAGACAGTCAGGAGACGTCAGGAGACATCGATGTGGTGGTTAATGACAACTACAAGTTTATCTGTCTAAGAAACGAGTCTGATCAGGTGATGTTGATTTAAGAATCATTTCTTTTCATAGAAACTATTGATTCAACAGGTTTAATAGACACCAACATTCATTTGTTCCTGTCTCTGTGTCTCATTCTTCTTCTTGTGTTTCATTTCCGTCCTGCAGGACAAACCACTGGGAGGACGTCAGTTAAAAGTCCAGATCAACAATAGTGAACCCATCACATACACATTTGATCTATCAGTGGACGTCAAGGCTGGAGAGTCTGTTACTGTGAGTCTTTGTAGATGTTTCATTGATGTTGTTATATTTTCCATTTTCTTACTTTTCCTTCAGTTTTTCTAATTATTATTTTCTGACTGTGACTCTGTGACCTTTGGATTTACTACATTTACAGTTATACGGTCCAGACTATGACGAGAGTTTTGCTGGCCCTGGTGACCTGGTGTGGGAGGAGCTGAAGTCCTGGATGCCTGGAGACAGAGTCCAGGCCTCTCTGCAGTGAAATAGTTCCCAGTTGAACTCCTTCAATAAAGTTCAGTAATCCAGCAAACAGCAACATTATAGATGAGAAACAGCACGACTCAGATCTTCCTGCATAAACCACACACCGCAGAGAAAGTCTCTGGAAACACTTGGCTCCATTTTGTTGGATTAGTCAAGTTTGATGTGAACGTTGGTTTGTTTAAAGACTTTTACAGGATGACGTCAGTGTTTTATGTTGTTAAAATCTGACAGAATTAATATTTTTATGTTTTAATTCTGCTTTTTTACACATTGTAAATGTTTATATAATAAAGACATATGATCATTTAGGAACCAGATACTGATACAGTTTTTTCACAATTACCTTGAGAAGCTTAAATGTGATTACGATTTGATAAATAAAGATATATTCTTCCATTTATTGACTGGTGTGTATGATAAAGAGTGCACTTTTTTTGCAACTGGCAGAATTTCCTTTATTTAATTATTAAAATTGTATATTTGATTATTCAAGAACATGCGCTAATATTACATATCAGTGAGGAGCACCACTCGGATTAAGTTAATTTAAAGGTCAAGATCAAAAGTTCAGAAGTGTTTCCATCAATGTGATGAGACTCGGGTTTTAGTTCAGTTCCTGGTTTAGTGTCTGTAAATCAGGGATTTGTCTCCACAACATATGTTTGTGTTAAAGTGTGTGATGACAACAGACAAATGAGCTCTGATCTGAGGAGGTCATAAAAAGAGTTGTTGTCTGTGAAGGTCCTCAGTCATCCAGGTCATTGTAATCCAAAAGGCGTTGAATAAAGACAACTGGAACTGTAGAATTTCTTGAAGACGTTTCACTGCTCATGTGAGTAGCTTCTTCAGTTCTGAGAGACTAGTGGGAAATTGAGATTTAAATAAGTACCAGCCCTTATGGCAATACTGACCCCAGTTTCTGGCCAAGCAAGTTCCTGGTGGGTGTACCCAAAGAGGTTTCTCCTATTTAAATCTCAATTTCCCACTAGTCTATCGGAACTGAAGAAGCTACTTGGATGAGTGGCGAAGCATCTTCAAGAAATTCTTTTTGGATAAAAAAAGAGTTGTTGTTGCTCATCAGGCTGGAAAAGGTTCCACAACCATCTCTAAAGAGTCTGGAAGCCACAAATAATCCACAGAGAGTCAGACAGATTGAAGACGACTGTTCCCCTCCACAGGAGTGGTCCACCAACAAACATCACTCCATCATAGTGGAAGAGGAACCAGAGGAACCCAGGGGAACTTCTAAGCAGCTAAAGGCCTCTCTCACATTGGCTGATGTTAATGTTGACGAATCCACTCAACAACCAAAGACACTGCTCTCTGTCCACAAAGAACATGTGGGACAATGCTTAGTGGACAGATGAGACCAGAGTAGAATAGTTTAAATGTTTGGGCATCGTCATGCTCCAGCATCAGAACCTCATCTCTACATGAGACATGGGGGCGCTAATGTCCTGGTTTGGGATTGTTCTGCTGAATGTGGTCATCACTGATGGACCGATGAACTCTGAACTCTACCAGTGAACTCCAAAAGAAAATGCCAGGACATGAGTCCACGAGCTGAATGAGAAGAGAAACTGGGTCATGGAGGAAGACAATGAGCCCAAGAATACCAGTGAAGAACAAGATAAATGATCAGGAACAAGTCAAAGTTCTGACCTTAATCCAACAGAAATGTTGTAGCATCAGTTGATGAGAGGATAAATTAAATTAAATTATAATTAAATAAACAAATTGTCCTTTGTCTTTCACGACTTGGGTCAAAATGCACTGAGGTTGAGGTAGAATTATTTTCAGAACATTCTGAAGTTCACTTACACTTTTAAACACTACTGTATATTCTGATTAATAATCATTCTAACAAGTACCAAAGCAGGAAACATATTTAAACTTCATCTCTGCTGTTAATGTGAATGTTTAAAACTCCCGAAAGCAGGATTCATACATGCAGCTTAAAACTACTCATGAAATGTTGAAACTTGAAGTCTGTCTCTGTCTGACTTGCTCTGTTTCAGTATTTTTATTTCATCTTTCTATTTCTTTGTTGTCTCCAGCCAATGAGTGTGAGCACTCATCTAACCTATGTCTGACTCACCTGACTCCCTTGATGTGTTTCAGGTATGTGAATCATTTGCCTCCATTTCCTCCTTCTTACTTCTTTAAGTTGTTTTCCATCTGTCTATTTGTGACTTCGCCGATCGTCCTCTTGTGGGTCCTCTCCTCCAGACGTCCCTCAACCTTCCTCCTCTGATGGAGTCAGAACCAGCTTCCTGATCGGTATGTAACAGAGACAGAGACACAGCAGAGAGATGAGGGATTTCATAGAAGTGAAAGTATGAAACAAAAAGTTTGGAATAGTTGAACTAACGATCTGTAGAATGGTTGTTTGGTTTCGTTTAGTTGAGCCAGCTAGGTAGCTGATACTAAAAACTGACGTATTCTTTGTTAAATCCTCCAGTGATCGTACGGTACTGTCAATTGATGAGGGGTTTTATTCAAACATTTGATCTTACATTTTTATTCTGCCATTTAGAAACTGAGAGAATAAAGTGTTGTTTGGACCTCTCTACTTCCCTGTACAACCCTAGGTGACTTTTACTTGTGATACCTCACCATTTCTGTTTCATGATGGACATGTTCATTCCACTGGTAAACCTTAAAATACATCTGGAGTAACTGGCTCTTTTAATATTTGTTGTATGCCAGGGTTACAGTTAGTTTTAGGGTTAGATCAACTGATCTGAGTGTAGAAATTCTGAAATCCTTCATTATAAATAATATTGAGTGGGGGACACTCTTGCATACTCTTAAACCAGAGCCCCCCCAACAGGTTTTCTAACAGACAAAGGCTCTAATTGCAACAGGAAAGGAAACCCAATCAATGATATAATTGAAAAATTAATTGTCTGATAATTACTGTATTTACATATTCTGTTTCATTTCAGGACTCTCTGATCCCTGAGATGGAGGGTCTGTTCCATCACTTCCTGATTCGATCCATCGCTGGTTTGGTTTTTTGTCTCCTCCTGCTTCACTACTCTAGAGGTAACATATGAACAATTTAAATAATCTGTCACTCACTTGTACTTATCTGTGAGTTCTAAATGTAAGTGAAGTTTCCAGCATGTGCTGTGAGCTCCTTGTAACTAAATGTTTGTGGTAACTGATCATAATAATTTCTTTGAAAGATTAACCCTTAAAAGCCTGAACGGATTGCTACTGATACATTAAAGCCGGGTTTTTGAATTGACGTAACTCACAGTCGTTTGTGCTGCTGACAAAACACAAAGTGTGGCTGAACACTGGGAAGTTGTGCTTTTGGCTGGAGGATCTTTGTGACATCTCAAGGGTATAACTAACTTTGTTTTTACTAACAAGTTCCTCCAAACAACTCTCTCTTCCGGTATCTCCCCGGTCTTGCATCATCATTACTATAATGGCAACTTCTCAGTGTTCAGCCTCACTTTGAATTTTGACCACTGGTGAGTTACGGTAATTCAGATATCTCAAGTTTTTTTATGTGCTTAAAGGTCTTAAAGGGTTAAGGAACTATTCTGATTCTGATTATCCTCCATAAACTTAACGCCATTAATTCTCGTGCAGAACTCAACTGCAGGACCTCTGTTTTTCTTTCCAGGTCAGTCTGAGTCAGTGGATTCACTTCAACCAATTATAGCAAGAGTTGGTGATGACGTTGTTCTACCGTGTCAAATCAAACCTTCAGTGGATGTTTCTGAATCAACGTTGGAGTGGATGAGGTCAAACCTCTTTGTCCTGGTGTGGCGTACTGGTGCAGACTTTAAAAGGCAAAAAGATCCGTCCTACAGAGGAAGAACATCTCTGTTCCCTGATGAACTGAAACATGGAAACATTTCACTGAAATTCTTCGACGTGAAGCTGTCTGATAAAGGAACGAACAGATGTTACGCTGTAGAGAAGAATAGAGAGATGTTTGTTGAGCTTGTTGTTGGTGAGTAGATGTATAAAGTATAATCCTCTGACATCAACTCTGAAATTAACTTGACTTTTACTTCCACTGACTCTGGTTTGAAACATTTTGTTTGTTCAGTGTCAGCTCCTGTCTCCTCACCCGTCATCAGTTTATCAGGGATGGACAGAGACAGAGGAGGAGTGGTGTTACAGTGTGAATCCAGAGGCTGTCATACCGAGAAAATAAAGCTGATCATGTTTTGCTTTGTGTTTTATTTTTCTGTCATTTACATTTGTTTTTTGTTAATCATTTACGTTTGTGTATTAATTGGGTGGCCCTTCCTGTTAGCTCCTGCCGTTGTGATGTTCTTCAACCTGATTGTTTTCACCTGTGCCTAATTTTACCCAGTGTGTATGTATATTGTCTGTGTCTCCCTTAGTCTTTGCCAGTTAGTTGTGTCTTATGCCAGTGGAACCAGCGCTCTCTCATTTTGGTTCTTTGAGCAGGAAGTCTGTTATTAAGAGTGTTTGTCCCCTTTACACATTTAAATACATGGACTCTAATTGATAATCTTTGTAGTAATTTAATTCATCATCTTTGCTGCTGATGTGAATGTATAAAACTATCCTGACAGCAGGGTTCACATATAAATCATCTAAACTCGCTGTAGAGGGAGCAAAGTGAAAGTATGAGACTCGTTCTGTTAACAGCTGACTTACTGGGTGTGGTTGTTTGTTTTTAGACCTCAGCCAAAACCTCACCAGCGTCTGACACGGAGAACTCACCCAACCTGTCTTAGGCAGGTGAATCATGTTGCATCTATTGCTTTTCTCATTCAGTTGTTTCATTTGCACCTGTCTGTTTGTGCCTCTGTTGATGTGGGTCCTCTCCTCCAGACGTCCCTCAATTTTCCTCCTCTGATGTCAGAACCAGCTTCCTGATCAGTCTGTAACAGAGACAGAGACACAGCAGAGAGATGAGGGATTTTATAAAAGTGAAAGTATAAAACAATGTTTGGATCAGTCGAGGCAACAATCTGTAGACAGACTGTTGTTAAAGCAGTAATGATCAAGTTTAGTTCTTTGATAAAGCCTCCATATGGCAGCAGTGTTGGTTGAACCTCTTTATTTCCCCGTACAATCCCACTTTTTCTCTTTTGAAGTGACTTTTACTAGTGATACCTCACAATTTGTGTTTCATGATGGACATGTTTAGTCCACCTCTCCACTGGTAAACGTTAAAATACATCTGGAGTAGCTGGCTCTTTTAATGTTTATTGTGGGTTAGAATTAGGGTTTGGGGTTAGGGTTAGAGTCTCAACTACAGATCCTTAGTGTAAAAATCCTGAAATCCTTTATGGTTTAGGAAAAATAATATTTGGACTTGGGTGACATTCCCAGGGTAGCACTGGCAGATTTATTTTTAACTCCATCCTTCTAAACCATAGCTCACCAAACAGGTTTTATCACTGACGATGGCTCGATAACAACCACCTTGACTCTGCAGAGCCCCATGCACGGGTCTAATTTGTGAACTTCAGCTCCATGTTCATCACCATCGTCCCAGAGCTTCTCCATCACAAAATGTCTCTTTACACTAATGACTGGACCTCTGGGGACTCTTCTGTGAAACTCCTGAAGTGTGCAGATGACACCACCGTCACTGGACTCATCCAGGATGGGGACGAGTCTGCATACAGAGGGGAAGTGGATCAGCTGGTCGTCTGGTGCAGTCAGAACCACCCGCTCAAGACTGTGGAGATGACTGTGGACTTTTGGAAGAGTCCCCCATCACTGTCCCTAACGTGGACTCATTTAGGTTCCTAGGGTCCTAGGGTAAAGAAGGACCAGCATGGGTTGAACTTCCTGCGTCAGCTCAGGAAGTACAACCAAGAGCCGCTGATCATCTTCTACACAGCAATAATCCAGTCTGTCCTGACCATGTCCATCACGGTCTGGTTTGGATCAGTCACCAGACAGGACAGGGACAGACTGCAGAGGACAATCAGGTCTGCAAAGAGGATTATTGCCACTGACTTTCTCTCCGTCCAGGACCTGTACCGATCCATGGTCAGAACATTGTACGCCAAAACCACCCGCCACAAAAACAGTCTGATTTTGACTCTGATTCTAATCCTGAAAGGAAAGTCAAGAGCACACATTGGTCGCAAATCAAAAACCTTGAATTAATCTCCCTTTAATTACCATATTCACATATTCTGTTCTGTTTTATTTTCAGGACACTTGGATCCCTAAGATGGATGATCTGTTCCATCACTTCCTGCTTCGATCCATCACTGGCTTGGTTTTCTGTCTCCTCCTGAATCACTACTGTAGAGGTAACGTGAACAATGCAATCTTTAAAGTGACATTCACAGTGTTGCTTGAATTTTATACATTCCTGCACAGAAAGATTGATTTCAAACTATTATTTTACTTGAAATCATAACAAATGCTTGCAAAACCAGTAAATATGTACAATATGAGGTGTGAAGTAAGTAATGTGTGTAGGTGTGTGTGTGTGGGACAAAACAAAGTAACCAAACCAAACAGAAACGGACAGGATCTTGGAGATCAACATGGCCAAATGGCCTTGTGAAGCAGTAATGAAACCAATCTAATCCAATGTTGGTGGAACTGATGCTTCAGGTCCTTCCATGACATTTATATTGGATTAAGGACACTAGGAACATAGGAACCCTATCTGGGCCATGTAAAACTGCATCTTAACTGTGTTTTGGTTATTATTTGCACAATGGACAACGCATCTGACTGATCAAAAGAATATACGTTCAACCTTTTTCATCCCAGGTCAGTCGGAGTCACTGGATTCACATCAACCAATTGTAGCAAGAGTTGGTGATGACGTTGTTCTACCGTGTCAAATCAAACCTTTGGTGGACGTTTCTGCAGCAACGTTGGAGTGGAAGAGGTCGAACCACTTTGTCCTGGTGTAGCCAAATGGTGCAGACTTTAAAAGACTAAAAGATCCATCATACAGAGGAAGAACATCTCTGTTCCCTAATGAACTGAAACATGGAAACATTTCACTGAAACGCTCTGACGTGAAGCTGTCTGATAAAGGAACGTACAGATGTTACGTTGTAGACATGAATAGAGAGATGTTTGTTAAGCTTGTTGTTGGTGAGTAGACATAAAGTATAGTCCTCTGTTGTCAACTCTGACCTGAACTTGACTTTTACTTCCACTGACTCTGGTTTGAAACATTTTGTTTCTCAGTTCCAGATACAGCGGCCTCACCCGTCATCAGTTTATCAGGGATGGACAGAGACAGAGGAGGAGTGGTGTTACAGTGTGAATCCAGAGGCTGGTATCCAGAGCCTGAGGTGTTGTGGCTGGATGCTGAGGGAAACCTGCTCTCTGCTGGACCTCCACAGACAGTCAGAGGTCCTGATGACCTCTATACTGTCAGCAGCAGAGTGACTGTGGACAAGAGACACAACAACAGCTTCACCTGTAGAGTCCAACAGAACAACATCCACCAGACCAGAGAGGCTCACATACATGTTCCAGGTAGAACACGCTTAGAGAACGGACCATGACATGATTTTAGTTTGACACAGTTTGTGTGTGATTGTGTAGAAATGTCATGTAACTCTATGTGTTTTCATTTCAGATGATTTCTTCTTGTCCTCGTCCAGTTCTGCTGTTCCCATCATCACTGGTTTGGCTGTTAGCTTAGCTGTTAGCATCATGGTTATTTTTTCAGGTGTCTTCTTTGTGTGGAGACAAAATAGAACCAGTAAGTTACAGATAAGTCACCACATTAATGATGTAAAACACCAGCAAACGTCTTTTCTAGTTGAATCCAGCTGCTTTGATTTTACACAGAAACCAAGAAAAGATCCAGAGATGAAGCTGAAAGAGGAGAAAAGCTCCTGACAGAGGAAACAGAGAAGAAGAAGCTTTTAGGAAAAACTAAAGATGTAAGAGACAAGAAGTAAAAGATTGAAGGTTCAGATTGATCAGTTTGAAGAAAGTTTGATCAGTAAACCTGCTGACTGATCATCATCCATCTGTCTGTCTGATAGCTGACAGAGAAATATGAGAAGATTGAAGAAGAGCTGCAGAAAACCAAAGAAGAACTGAAGAACAAGACTGAATAGATGGAGAAACATGTAGAGACACACACATAAACACTATCATTGTGTTATTGAGGACTGACCTCTGATCAACACAACTGTGACTTTGCTCCATCTACTGGTGAAATGATACAACTGCAGGTTTTCTCCTCCTCTCAGGTCAATGAACTAAAGGAGGAGAAGAAGAAGCTGCAGGAGGAGATGGAGACCAGAAACAAAGAGCTGGAGACTAGAAACAAAGAGCTGGAGACCAGAAACAAAGAGATGGAGGAGATAAAAGATGAGGTGAAAAACAAGCTCATAGACATGGAGAGAGAAGTAGTTTATTCCAGAAACAAATTTTTATATTAATTCATCCTTCAGGTTAAAAGTCATATGTGTTGTTTAGTCT
Source organism: Mugil cephalus (assembly GCF_022458985.1). Classification (NCBI taxonomy): domain Eukaryota; kingdom Metazoa; phylum Chordata; class Actinopteri; order Mugiliformes; family Mugilidae; genus Mugil; species Mugil cephalus. The sequence goes on from NC_061770.1 coordinate 32,480,976, forward strand.
GACATGAAGAAACAGAATCAGTGATGATAAAATCTTTGTATTTGACTTTAATAAATTCTTCCAGTTGGAGAAAAACAAAGCTGCTGCTTCCAAGTCATTCACATCACGCCTGGTAAGTGATCACATTATAAGAACTATGATACAATCTGTATGTCCATCATTTATAATCTTTACTGATCTCTCTTCATTCTTCTCAGTCGTCTAGTTCCAACAAACAGAAGGAGGAGGTTAGTAGTTTCTATCAGATTACTGTTTTTTCTCATTTCAATGTGTTTGTGTTTCATTTAATATTCAGATAATTGTCTTGTTCTAAGGAGGTTGATGTTGGTGGTCAACATCTTCTCTCTGCTTGTTAGATTTGTGAGATACTTCCTCATGTTCCTTTGTGTTCCTGAGTTCTTGTTTTGATTTTAGTTTGTGGATCTCATCTATGTTTGTATTTGTGTTTTTTTTTTATAACCTACTTTTTGTTCCAGCTTCAGTTAGTTTTCAGTAAAGTTTCTTTTGTTTCCTCCTCTGGTGTCTTTATTTGGGTCCTACCTTCACAACACAACACAACACAACACAACACAACACAACACAACACAACACAACACAACACAACACAACACAACATAGAAGAACACATGGATGTGGACTAAGACCAGAAAGACAGATTTTAAACATCTTTTATTGATTTATAAACTCTTTTCTTCTATGAAACAGTTTCATCTGTTTCATTCTGTTTCTTTACTCTAAATGATTTTAGTTCATCAAACTGAGGTTTATCTGTCAGCACATGTTTTATGAATCCTAAGTAGAAACTACTGAGTAAATATTCATGAAGGAGGTCCATATTTAATCTCATCTTCTCTCTTCTCTCTCCTCATGTGAACGATAATGACAAACTTGTGGATGTAGAGAGAGAGAAGTACAAACAGAAACAACTTGCAGCATTTTTTAATTCAATGTTTGTTACAAATACCATAAGAAAAAAACTATTTAGTTCATATCAATGAGTGCAATCAGTGAAATCTCTCTTCATCTTTTGTTTCTTTTTCCAGTTAACGATACAGATCAACCAAGGAATCATAAATTATTAGAGATTTAATGAACAACTTTCAGTGAGAGAGTAGTTTCCAACTTAAATCAGAACAGCAACTAAACTAAATGTTTGTCTTCATGTTTCTCCAGAGAGAGAAATCCAGTACAGAGGTTCTTCTTTTTACTAAGAATCATCTGCTGTAACTTTTTATTCAACTTTAACAAACATCCTTCCTGAAAACAGCCAAACCTCCCACTAGAAACATGATGTTAACTAAGAGCAGAAAGACTTGTCATTGTCTGTCTGTCTTTGATTGGTTTCTAAAGCTCCTCATGTTCTAGGTCCTACCTCCTCATCACATTTATGTTTAATGATGAAAAGTTCTCTGAATGATTGAGAGATAGAACATGAAGCTGACTGATGTGAAAGGACTAATCTGTGGATGTCGTCTCCTCCCAAACCTGAACAAACACAGAACAGCAGCAGCTCAGACAGTCAGGAGACGTTAAGAGGCATCGATGTGTTCGTTGATAAAAATAATTACTATATCTGTCTCAGAAACATGTCTGATCAGGTGATGTTGCTTTGTTTCTTTTCATGGAAAATATTGATTCAACAGATTTAATAGACACCAACATTCATTTGTTCCTGTCTCTGTGTCTCATTCTTCTTCTTGTGTTTCATTTCCGTCCTGCAGGACAAACCTCTGGGAGGACGTCAGTTAAAAGTCCAGATCAACAATAGTGAACCCATCACATACACATTTGATCCATCAATGAAACTCAAGGGTGGAGACAAAGTTAGTGTGAGTCTTTGTAGATGTTTCATTGATGTTGTTATATTTATCATTTTCATACTTTTCCTTCAGTTTTTCTAATTATTATTTTCTGACTGTGACTCTGTGACCTTTGGATTTACTACATTTACAGTTATGCCGTCCAGGCTATAAGCCTCGTTTTACTTTATGTGCTGTCCTGGTGTGGATGGACCTGAAGTCCTGGAGGCGTGGAGCCAGAGTCCAGGTCTCTCTGCAGTGAAATAGTTCCCAGTTGAACTCCTTCAATAAAGTTCAGTAATCCAGCAAACAGCAACATTATAGATGAGAAACAGCATGACTCAGATCTTCCTGCAGAAACTACACACTGCAGAGAAAGTCTCTGGAAACACTTGGCTCCATTTTATTGGATTAGTCAAGTTTGATGTGAGCGTTGGTTTGTTTAAAGACTTTTACAGGATGACGTCAGTGTTTTATATTGTTAAAATCTGACAGATTGATTGTAAATGTTAACATAATAATGAGATTTATGATCATTTATGAACCAGATGCTGATGACATTTACTCTGAGAAGCTTAAATGTGATTACAATTTAAAAGATAAAGACATACTTTTGTTTTTATTGACGGGTATGTGTGATAAAGAGTTCTACTTAAAACCTTTTGCAACCTTCAGAATTTTCTCTATATAATTATTATGACTGTGTGTTTGTTTATTCAAGAACATGAGCCAATATTACATATCAGTGAGGAGCTCTAATTGTCTGAACTCTAAAAACAAACATCCACAACCAGAAAATCAGCCATCAACCAAGAGTCTCATACTTTAAGTTTTCAAATTCAAATCAAACTCTGTTTATGTAGCACCTTTCATACAAATAAAAATCCCTTCCCACCGAGCCAGGGCCATCCCCACAGGATCAGAAACAGGAAACACTAGAGCTTTAAACTGTGAATATTGAAATTCAGTTTGTTTGTGGACATTTTTTCTCACTGACACAAATGATATTAAAAATAAATTCAAGCTGCAAGCAGAGATGAACAGGCCTCACACCCTCCTGACTCAGCTGGACTCTGAACAAAATTGAAGCAGATTCTACAAAGTCTGTAGGAAAAATTTGCTAAAATACGACACCTGAAAATGGACAAAATGACCGACTTCCTGTGGAGTTTAGAGCATGGACCCAGGAGAAATATTTGTACCTCTTGGATGATAGATGATGGATAGTTTAAGGATGTTTCAGACATGTCAAGGTGATTTTTAGACATTTTTCATGGGTCTGCAAAAGTCCAATGTTGGAAAATTCCTAAAAACAGTTTATGAAGATGTCTAACTCCATATTGGTTTCACTGTTACTGAAATGTGACAAGTAAAACATTTGTAGAGCATATTAAAGTATGCCTTTTTTAAACAAAGTAAAATGATTGACTTCCTGTTAGTTTTAGGGTGTCTTAGCAGGACATACCTGTATAATACGTTGTCATGTTGAACCATGTCTGAGTGACTGAAACATGGAGGAAAATGTAGCATTTCAGACCTGTTGCTGTTCCCCATGTGTCTAAATGAACAACACACTTCTATAGCTAATGTAACATTAGCATCATGTTTAGCCATGTTTACATCCAGTGACAGTACGATCTGGTCTGGTAGACAAGATCAAGTTGAGCATATGTGTTCCTCGTCCATTGCTCATATTTTGGGGATGTTTATTTCATTTTAGCAAATTCTCAGAAATAAAGTCACAATTGCCAAAGTAAGATTGTTTTTTGGTTTTTGTTCTTGGAGTTTTTGGAGAAATGAACATTGATTCGATTGGTTCCTCTTTATCAAGGTTTGGTCTCTCACCATGAATTGAAAATTGTCATATATTGTTATGGAAATTGTTCCTTAATAAAGATTGTGAATTCACCAAAATTTGTCTGTGAGAAGTTCCTTCAGTGTGCAGTGGAGTGGATATGTATAAATATTCAGTGAGATTTACCATGAGATTGATGATGTTAACACAAAGGAAACATACAAATTCAGCAGTTGAAGTGCTTCACAATAATTTGAGCAAATTGTATTCCCAGTTTGATGTCACAAATGTCATCCAACACATCAAAGTCATATAATGCGTTCGTTAGAAGTTGCAATAAAGATGATAACTGAAGTATAACCAACTAAAACTGACTAAAAACCAACAGGAAGTCAGCCATTTTACTTTGTTTGAAAAAAACGCAGTTTAATATACTCACCACAGTTCAGGAACAGTCCAACCAACATGTAGTTAGACATCTTTAAAAAACATTTTCCAACATTGTCCTTTAATGAACTCCTCCTAGAGTAAGAAACTAATGTACATCACATTTTAGCAACGCACTGTAGAGATGGTTAAAAAATGTATTAAAACTTGAGTCTCTGTCACAGGGTCTGGACGTTACATCACCTCAAAGTTCCCCAAAAAACAGGACGTTGACATAATTCACATACACATGTTGCTGAACTGTTACATGTTTGACAAGAGTCAAAGTCCAGAGTATAGAATGTATTTGTGTGGTCACATTCAGGGATGGTTTTACCTTTCTTGGGCAGCACAGAGACTAGGTGGTTAGCACCGATGCCTCCCAGTGAGTAGGTGAGGGTCCAGCTCAGGCCTTTCTGGGTGGAGTTTGCATGTTCTCCCTGTGTCTGCGTGGGTTTTCTCCGGGTACTCCTCCCACCTCCCACCTCCAAAGACATGCTCGCTAGGCTGATTAGTGACTCTAAAGTGACCCTAGGTGTGCGTGTGAATGGTTGTTTATCTCTGTGTCAGTTAGCTGGCGACCTGTCCAGGGTGTACCCCACCTCTCGCCCAGCTCCAGCAACCCCTACAACCCCAATGATCCACAAATGTGATCACATGAAGCCATAAGAACATTTGATATGCAGTTGGAGATATCAATCTTTTTTGTCTGTGTTGTGCTGAATTTGAGTGTTTTGTTGTTCAAAACTCATGAAGCTTTACTCACAAATGTATTTGGGTTTCATGTTTATGTTTTATGGGTCTTGTGCAGGGCCATGGAGAAATTTATGGCCCTGTCTGAAAACTATCTGTATGAAATCATCCAAGACGTACAAATATTTCTCTTGGGTCAATGCTCTAAACACCATAGTAAGTCTGTCATTTTGTACATTTTCTGGTATTGTATTTTAATGAACTAGTCCTACAGACTTTGCAGAATCTGTTTCACTATTGTTAGAGTTAGAGTTAGAGTGAGTCTCAACTCAACATGGACGAGGGTCAAACTCAGTCAGGAGGGTGTGAGGGCCCATTAATTTATTTTTTATCTTTTGAGTCAGTGAGAAAATATGTCCTCACAGAAACTGTATTTCAATATTCACTGTTTAAATTCAACCATTGATTGTTTGGTTCTTTGAGCAGTGTGGGAACAGTAAAATGTATGCGTGCTTATGAGTGCCTTAATAATCAGGTTTAATTACCAGAAGTGATTCAATATGCAAAATATGGGACATAATCAATGGAACAGAATACACTGAACATGTACTGTGTGCAGAAGTGGAAAACACTGGAAGGCCGAATGATATGATTGTATTGAGAACAACTTGTACTTAAAGGTCACAATGTATTTTCTGAAGATGTCTCGCGGGGGGAGCAGGACACGCCGGACCACAATCTAACAGAGAAAGTGTGTCAAAGAGGAGAAGGAGATGAGCCAATCAGGTGTTTACTGTAGTAATAGAAAAGAACTGCTCCCGCGAAGGCAACTCAGATCCAGACTCATATCTTTGTATGTACTGTGGTCTCCACACTCTGCAGACTGTGAATAAATACTCGTACTCGACGTCATTCTCTCGTCTCCTTATTCCTCACATCAACGGACCCGGAGAGGAGAGGAAAGCAGGGCTAAAATTCCTCCTCAACAGCAGGAAGTCTGTTATTAAGAGTGTTTGTCCCCTTTTCACATTTAAACACATTGACTCTATTGATAGTCATTCTAATAATGTAATTCATCATCTTTGCTGATGATGTGAATGTATTAAACTGTCCTGACAGCAGGGTTCACAAATGCAGCATCTAAACTCACAATGAAGGAACAAAAGTGAAAGTATGAGACTCTGTCTGTTGACAGCTGTGTTGCTGTGGGCGTGTTTGTTTTAGAGTCCAGCCAATCAGAATTTGACATTGAATGATAGAAGGTATGTGAATGTTTTGCCTCCATTTGTTCGTGCTTACCTCTATAAGTTGTTTTCCGTCTGTCTATTTGTGACTTTGCCGATCGTCCTCTTGTGGGTCCTCTCCTCCAGACGTCCCTCAACCTTACTCCTCTGATGTCAGAACCAGCTTCCTGATCGGTATGTACCAGAGACAGAAATACAGCAAAAAGATGAGGGATTTTATAGAAGTGAAAGTATAAAACAAAGTTTGGATTAGTGAAGTAACGATCTGTAGAGTGGTTGTCACTAAAGCAGTAATCAGGCCGTCTTCAAGGTGTGTTTATGTTTAAAGTCTAAGTTTAGTTGAGCCAACAAGGTAACTGATACTAATAACTGACATATTCTTTGGTAAAGTCTCCATATTTGGGGGTTTGGGACGGGAATGCTGCTGTCAGTGATTGTACGGTGCTGTCAGTTTATGAGGACTTTTATTCAAACATTTATTCTTTGGAGGTTAGGGTCTTATTTTTTGTGCGAGCCCACTGACCCATTTTTATTTTTATTTCCATTTTAGAAACGGAAATAATATAATGTTGGTAGTCAAGTGAGAGGGTGGTCAGGGTTACGTGTCAGTTTGTTAAGTGTCCTCCTCTCCACCATCACCTCAAAAGTTTCCAGTGTGCAGCCAATGACAGAGCCAGACTTCCTGATCAGTTTCTTCAGTCTGTTGCTGTTCCCCCAGCGGACTACAGCAGAGAAAGGGATGCTGGCCACAACAGCAGGTAGAAGACCTCCAGCATCTTACTGCACACGTTGAAGTATTTCACCTTCCTCAGGAAGCAGAGTCTCTGCAGGCCTTCCTGTACACAGCTGTACTGTTGGTCCCCCAGTTCAGTCTGTTTTCGATGGTCACTCCCAGGTATTCATTCTCCTCCACCACCTCTAGATTCCTACCAAGGATGCTGAGTGGCTGAGGATCTGTTCCCTTCCTCCCGAACTTTGGTCTTGTCCAGAAAATTTCTGTATGTGACATGACTCTGAGTTGTGCTGAAAGTCAGTGGTGTATAAAGTGAACAGGAACAGAGCAAGTACAGTCCTCTGTGGGGCTCCCACACCACTCAGCACGACATCAGTCAGGACACGATCCCTCCCCGTCTGTCCAGGAGACAGTGGATGCACTAACACCCATCGACTGTAGCTTCTCACCCAGCAACAAAGCCTGGATGGTGTTGAAGGTGCTGGAGAAATCAAAGTAAGTGATTCTCACTGAGCCTACACCACCAGGTGTGAGTGAGTTCACTGCAGCTGATAGATGACAGCAGCATCCATGCCCAGACTTGGCTGGTGGGCAAACTGTAGGGGGTCTAAAGACGTTCTCACCTGCAGCCTTAGGTGGGCCAGCACCAACCTATCTAGCACCTTCATTACATCAGATGTAAGGGTCACTGGACGGTAATCACTGAGGCCAGATGGAGATGACTTCTTGGGAATGGGAACAAGGCAGGAGGTCTTCCAGAGATGCGGTACCCTCTCCAGGCTGAGGCTCAGACTGAAGAGGTGTTGGAGAACAGCAGACAGCTTGGTGGGACAGGTCCTTAGTGTCCTAGGGCCAATGCCATCAGGACCTGCAGCCTTTCATTGGTTCAGTTCAGCTGGTTGTAACAGTCAGACAGGGGGAGTGTCCGGGGGG